>NC_066531.1:12876838-13098629 GCF_024679095.1 Eriocheir sinensis | reverse complement strand
GTGAGTCGTTGTTATTAAGTGACTGCCTTAAGACGCTGTACATTTCAAGGTCGTCATCGAGTGATTGCCCGGGAGGTCTGTAGGTGACAGATATATTTAAATTGACTTTTGCAATGTTTACTCGCACGCACAAATGTTCAACGTTACTGTTCCCCGGTGTTTTGTTAGTGGGTTGCAAATAGCTTTTGACATAAAGGGCGACGCCACCGCCTCTACGGTTTACACGATCTTTGTTGAAGAGTCTGTAGCCATCTATGTTGTATTCGGAACTTAAATCAATATTTGTGGTGTCGATAAATGTTTCGGTTATAGCAATTATGTCAAAATTTTCTGTTAGAGCAAGACATCTCAGTTCATCAAATTTGTTCCTTAGGCTACGCGCATTGAAACTAAGGATTTGTAAGTTATCTAGAGGCTTGGTAATAGAGGTGGTGGTACTTGCGGGATCACGGTTACGGGTTTGTTGCGATGCACGGCGTCTATTTACACGGGTGGGGTGGGGGGACGTGGCTGTGACTCGTTTTTTGCTCGGATGACGCGTACTGCGTCGTTGAGGAGCCTTCCGAATCTGGCTGCCCCGATGGGAGAAAGGTGCAATCCGTTCCTGTGGAAGAGCTCACTTTGTCCATAGAAATTGTCCCATGCGAAACAGGTCATGTGGGGTTGGATTTTGGCCAAATAATATTATTGTCTTATAAAATTGAAAAAAAATAGCTGATTTGAACGATATAAATGCGATATATGTGTGTTCCCTGTAAGCTGTCGTTTTCTGTGAGTCCTTTCACGCGTGGCACCAATACTCCAGTGGTGGTGCGTACGACGAAACATGTAGAACAGTACTATGTAACTTCCGCTTCTTATTTATTATTTCCGACACACTGTGAATGCTTCTTCCATGACTATATATTGTTTAGTTTGAGTTTCTTGTAAAATATATCCGAGGATTGTTTGTCTAGCCTTTCTATAGTCATATCATAGTACCAAATTTATCACGCTCGTACAGACTATATTTTCTCTATGTGTATATAAGTAGCACAATATTATCCCTTCATTGCACAAGCATAACATGTTTTGTAACACCAACAACAAAAAAATTACACACAGCTGCCCAAATAACCCATTATACGAATTTTATGTTTTTTTATGTTGGTACTCCTGCATACCACAGCCCGCCCGCCCTCGCCCGCCAGCTGATCACATACCCCAAACATTTTCCCATTTACTACGTAGCTTCCGCGTCTTTGCATTTGCTGCCGACCAATTTGGTATTGCTCTGCTACTGTACAATTTACATAACATCCCAATTTTACAAGTATATCTAAGAGGTAATTGTGTATTACCTCTGGACTGTAGCATATCCCATGAAAATCTGTATGGCTGGGAAACTGATGACTCAGGTTCCGAGCCAGGAATGAATACAAAGGAGAAACAGACAGCAACAACCCTGTTGGGCCCAACGAGGCTGCCTGTATAGCTAACACTGCACTGCACAGGACAACACGTGCTAACAGCGAGGGTGTAGCAGCGTGTCTGGCTATCATGACTCATTGCTGGGCCAACCCGCCAACCCGGCGCCTCACGCCCCAGGGCTGCCAACACAACCGACGATGACTGTACGCATGAACACAAAATATATTGAAATTGCTATTCAAGTTGGAATGATATAAAAATAGCTGATCTACTGAACAGTATTTTGAGTATATTGATAAGTAATTATGACACCACTGACATATTTTTATAAATATACCTATTTTTTCAATAAATCATTCGTGGTCATGGATACATTCTATGTAATAGACCACAGCAATACAATAAAAATGAGAGTGAGCTTTCAAAATCATATTTAGGCATAGAAAAGACATCTTGAACCATTTCTACAGGTTTAGGTGCCATGAAGTAAAAGAAAACGATGATCGTATATATACGTACTAAACACTTTCCCTCCCGAACGTATATATACGTACTAAACACTTTACGGGTTAAGAACTCCACGTCAAGCTCCCTACAAAGAGTCTGTAAGCGGTTGTTTAGGCTGAAGGCCTTACTGAAAAAGTCGCCCTCCGCCCAAGTCCGTGGTAGAACTCCTGAAATCAAAATGTTTGGGGATTTAGACTTATACTGCTGGATGAGCCTACGGTACTTCTCCAGGAGTTCTTCAGACCGGGTCGTGGTGCGAGAGAGAGAGAGAGAGAGAGAGAGAGAGAGAGAGAGAGAGAGAGAGAGAGAGAGAGAGAGAGAGAGAGAGAGATGCCTTCAGTACCAAGTGCCTACGCACAATCATGGGGTATCGCTGGAATAATTTTGCGTTATACCGGCGACTACTCCGTGAGGTCCGGGAGTGAAGTGATGCGGCCCCTGGGGTACGCACCTGTAATCACCCGCTTCCCCGTCCCCTTAGATGATCTGGAAAGGCGGGTACCGTGGCCCCGCCATCACGCTGGAGGAGGCGCTGCGTTGGGTACCCCCGGAGCGGCGAGCCAAGGCCAGGGTGCTGGACGTGGCCGCCGGGACGGGCTGCGTGGGCCGCGAACTCCACCGGGAAGGCTTCAGGTGGGTGCCGCAGGGCCGCAGACAGGGGGATGTCCGGTCACCATACTTAAATATCCTCCAGTCCACTGCCTTCTGCCTGCCAGTGCCTCAGCCTCAACACGAGTCCAACGCCAAGAGATGAAGACGATGTGTTGGAAATTACAGCAGCTTGTGTAGAGGCAGGGCCGCTGGGTGGGAACTGGGAGCGGGTAGGAGCGGCATTACTATAGTCCATCGACTCTAACTTAAAATGGAGCCCTGTGGCTTGGCCCGGGGAAACCCCCATTGTTTACAGATCTAGCGATGACCTGCGCATGACGTTTTGTCTCACTGTTAGTCTGTACGTTATCTATTTATGGAATTTACATACATTCATAATACGACTGCGTGGTGTTATGAATGGCTTGGGATTAGAGGGATTGATTGATTGATTGATATAGAGTTTCTTTCATGGCGCCGCAACATCTTGGTCATATGGCACCGGGGTAATAAAATGGAAGGCAAATAATTAAAATAATCTAAGGGTGATAAATATTATTAGGAAGATAGTTTTGAAATGGTCCATTCAGATATAGCACTAGTTTAAAATATAATAAAATGTTTATTAAAAATGCATTAGTGAAATACAAATAACTTTCTATGAAGAGACCCTACAAGAGATGGAGGATGCCCATCTCCTGCAGATACCCTATGACGTCATGTCCAGGGGTGAACGCCTTTTCTCCCAGCATTAGGGAAAGGGAAACATTCTCATGTACATCACAACACCGGGAGAGGTACTGCTCTCGCAGATCGGGCCGACAGTTCAAGCCAACTATGAGTATCGTCTGAGCTCAAATAAGCCTCGGAGGGTACTTAAATACTTCGATCATCGGTTCCCAAACCGAAACAGAATCAACTTATTCACTGCCTGAAGACTAACCATATTTACCATGAAAGGAATAACAATGGTGAAGTGTTTCCTTTCATGAAATAATAACTAATTGTTCTTGCTGAATTACAATTAAAGAGCAAGGATTATTTAATTTAACCGATGGAAACAGAGAGGAAAGCCACGCCATCTGGCGAGATAAATTCAAAATATCGCTTCAGACCCACGTGGTTGGTTTTCTCTCACTCCACCACCGGCCTTCACAAAGTAAAGACCAAGGCACTGCAGCCCACCCATTAACTCGGACGCAGTGTGCCTTCTGTTACCTGACTCGAGGGATACTACACCCGGCAACGAGACTTCAGAGACAACAGTATCTTTTGAAACCCGCTTCTCAGCTAAGTGCCCCCAGCAGTTATTTGAGACAGATAGATTTTTACTACACGGATCCGGTAGGATTATTATTTGTTCGGCTGTCTGGAGGTGCTTGTTGGATACCTTCACCACCTAATAGCTGGTAAGCACTTGTTTCTTTGGGATTGTCTGACGGGTGTGTTATTCACTTTGCGAGTGACCTAACTGTTGGGTAGGGTAAATTTACTGATTCCCAACAACTACTACTAATGCTATAACTTCTACTTCTAATACTGCTACTACTACAACTACTACAGCCACTCCCACAGGCACATAGACGCTGTGGACCCGTCGGAGGGCATGATGAAGCAACGGGAGACTGGCATCTATACCAACGACTTCCTGGAGTTTATCGGCAGCGGACACTCCACCGTGCCCAAAGGTATTAGTGATTTGTTTTTTTACATCAAAGGACACGGCTCAAGTTCAACAAGAGTACAAAAAAAAAAGTCCGCTACTCGCCGCTCCCATAAAAGATTTAAGTAAAGAGTAGCCAAAAGAGAGGTCAATTTCGAGAGGAGAGGTGTCTTGATACACTCTTCTTGAAATAAGTCAAGTCATAGGCAGGAGGAAATACATACGAAGGAAGGTTGTTCCAGAGTTTACCTCTTGCATAAGGGTTTTGGATAGTATAGGGATGAGCATGAGTAGAAAGTCGTGTGCAGCGGGGCCGCGGGAGGGAGGGAGGCTGCAGTAAGCATGTTCAGAAGAGCAGTCATCATGAATATATCGATAGAAGATAGAAAAAGAGGCAACATAGCGGCGGAATTTAAGAGGTAGAAGGTTGTCAGTAAGAGGAGGAGAGCTGATGAGACGAAGACCCTTAGACTCCACTCTGTCCAGGAGAGCTGTGTGAGTGGAATTATTGTTATTGTTGTTGTTTCATATTTAAAGATTAATATACGTATTTTTCTTATACATCTCTCTCTCTCTCTCTCTCTCTCTCTCTCTCTCTCTCTCTCTCTCTCACACACATACGACCTGGTGGTCACCTCGGGTGGTATGGGCGAAGGTCATATCCCACTCAGTGGCCTCGACGACCTGGTGCGCGTCGCAAAGAACGGTGAGCGAGCGTGCGTGCGTGCGTGCGTGCGTGCGTGCGTGAGCGTGAGAATGTTTTTACAACAAAGGAGACAGCTCAATGGCGCCAAAAAAGGAAACAATAATATAAAAAAAAGCCCGCTACTTGCTGCTCCTGATAAAAAAAAATCAAAAGAGGTGGCCGAAAGAGGGGTCAATTTCGGGAGGAGAGGTGTCCTGATACTCTCCTCTTGAAAGAGTTCAAGTCGTAGGCCGGAGGAAATACCGATGAAGGAAGATTGTTCCAGAGTTTACCAGCGTGAGGGATGAAAGAGTGAAGATGCTGGTTAAATATTGCATAAGGGGTTTGGACAGTATGGGATGAGCATGAGTAGAAAGTCGTGTGCAAGGCCCCTGTATATATATAGCAACTGTGCGGGGGAGAAGAACTGGAGGAGACGATACAGAACGCCCAACCTCGAGGAAGCTGAATTAGCGTGAGTGGAGATATGAAGTTTCCAGTTGAGATTTTGAGTTAAGAATAGACCGAGGATATTTAGTGTTGAAGAAGGTGACAGCTGAGTGTTGTTGAAGAATAGGGGATAGGTGTTTGGAAGATTGTGTCGAGTTGATAGGTGGAGAAATTGAGTTTTTGAGGCATTGAAGGACACAAGGTTTCTTTTACCACAATCGGAAATGATAGACTCCAGTCTGGAGTCGTGTACTTCCTATTGGGATGGCCTTCTATTGAAAGAAGTTGAATAATGCAGAGTGGAGTCGTCGGCGTATGAGTGGACAGGAAAGTTTGTTATTGAAAGAAGATCATTGATGAATAACAAGAAGAGAGTGGGTGATAGGACAGAGCCCTGTGGAACGCCACTGTTGATAGGTTTAGGGGAAGAACAGTGACCGTCTACCACCGCAGAGATACAACTGCCGGAAAGGAAACTGAAAATAAAGGAACAGAGAGAGGGATATAATCCAAAAGAGGGTAGTTTAGTAAGCAAAGTCTTGTGCCAGAGACTCTATCGTAGGCTTTCGATATGGCTAAGAGAGGATGACCAAGAGTTAGTTAAGAGAGCAAGAAGATCGCCTGTAGAACGCCCATTGTGGAACCCATACTGGCGATCAGATAGAAGGTTAGAAGTGGAAAGG
This sequence comes from Eriocheir sinensis, assembly GCF_024679095.1. Lineage (NCBI taxonomy): Eukaryota > Metazoa > Arthropoda > Malacostraca > Decapoda > Varunidae > Eriocheir > Eriocheir sinensis. The sequence continues at coordinate 13,092,640 of NC_066531.1, read as the reverse complement.
TGGTTTTGAATCATCCGGTTAAGGATTGATTCAAAAGCTTTAGATAGACAGGAAAGTAAAGCTATAGGGCGGTAGTTTTAGGGATTGGAACGGTCACCCTTCTTAGGCACAGGCTGTACAAAGGCATACTTCCAGCAGGAAGGGAAGGCAGATGTTGATAGGCAAAGACGAAAGAGTTTGACCAGGCAGGGTGTCAGCACGGAAGCATAGATTTTAAGGACAATAGGAGGCACTCCATCAGGTCCATAAGCCTTCTGAGAGTTGATGCCAGAGAGGGCATAGAAAACATCATTTGGAAGAATCTTAATAACGGGCATAAAGGAGTCAGAGGGGGGATGAGTAGGAGGAATATGCCCAAAATCGTCCAGGGTTGAGTTTTTACAGAAAGTTTGAACGACGAGTTCAGCCTTAGAGACAGATGAGACGGCAGTGCTGCCGTCAGGGTTAAGGAGAGAAGGGAAAGAGGAAGAAGTGAAATTGAAGGAGATATTTTTGGCTAGATGCCAGAAGTCACGGGAAGAATTAGAAGAAGCAAGGTGTTGACATTTTCTATTGATAAAAGAAGTTTTGGTAAGTCGGATAATATATATGGCACGATTCCGCTGACATGTAAAGGTCATAGTTAGCGTTGTGAGATGCCTCTATCTTTAACAGCACGAGAACAAGCATGATTCAACCAAGGCTTTTTAGCATGAGGAGTAGAGAAAGAACGTGGAATGTGTGCCTCCATTCCAGAGACAATCACCTCTGAGATGCACTGGGCACACACAGAGGGGTCTCTCTCCTGGAAGCAGTAATCATTCCACGGGAAATCGGAAAAGTACATCCTCAGATCATCCCACCGAGCTGAAGCAAAATGGCAGAAGCATCGCCTCTTCGGTGGGTCCAGAGGATGTACAGGAACGATAGGACAGGAAACAGAAATAAGGTTATGATCGGAGGAGCCCAACGGAGAGAACAGTTTGACAGAGTAAGTAAAATGATTAGAGGTAAGGAAGAGGTCTAGAATGTTGAGCCTCTCTCCAAGACGGTCGGGAATACGTGTAGGGTGCTGAACCAACTGCTCTAGGTCGTTGAGGAGAGCAAAGTTGTAGGCTTGTTCACCAGGCTGGTGTGTGAAAGAGGATGAAAGCCAAAGCTGGTGGTGAACATTGAAATCTCCCATGATGGAGATTTCAGCGAAGGGAGAGTGAGTCAAGATGTGCTCCACTTTAGAATTCAAATATTCAAAGAATTTTACATATTTATAGAGTTAGGTGATAGATAAACAGCACAGATATATTTAGTAATAGAATTAAAATGAAGTCTTAGCCAGATGGTGGAAAATTCAGAAGAGTCAAGGTCGTGGGCACGAGAGCAAGTGATGTCGTTGCGCACGTAGGCGCAGCATCCACCTTTGGATTGAAATTTAGGATAGAGATAGTAGGAGGGAACAAAGTAGAGGTTGCTGTCAGCAGCCTCAGAAACCTGTGTTTCGGTGAGGAAGAGAAGGTGAGGTTTAGAGGAGAGATGGTGTTCCACAGAATGAAAATTAAAACGAAGACCGCGAATGTTGCAAAAAATTGATAAGGAGGAGGTTCGAAGAGTTATCAGGACACCTCTCAAGTCGGCAGCCAGAATGGGAGTCCTCCCTGGGGGAAATTATGGTCCCCCCCCTCCCCCCAGGCGGGGACTCCGAGGCATTGTTATTTTTCGCCATTTATAATTTTGAATTTTGGGAAAAGGTGTGTGTGTTGTGTGAATATAGTGTGGTGTAGAAAGAGAGAGGAACTGTCTTTAGAGAGCATGCTGAACTGCTCTCTGGTGTTGATGAGACATAAGGGAAACGGTTAGTAAGGACATGGGAAGGGTCTTTGAAGAGCTTCAGCACCCTCCTCGCTTCTCATATATCCTCACCGGGAGTAGGTCACGCCCGTTCGGTAGGTGTCTTCCTACCTACTCCTACTATAGGATCGCTAAACAGTTCATGGTAATCCCAGTAACTTTTACTAGAGGCTTTTCAAACATGCAAACTTAGGCGCCGTTTAGGATGGGAAAGAGCCTACATAGAGACTTCAGATTTGCATGGAATAAACCTTGAGGCGGTCTTCCTAAGGTGGGCAAGACGACGCGCCCCCTAGCGTATGCCCCAATGATTAACTTATTTCCTCCTCTCCGGTACTCCAGGAGGCTTCGTGATCATCGTGATGCGCCATGAGCACCTACAGACCGTGCCTTCCTACAAGGACAAGCTGGAGCCTTACATGGACCAGCTGGTGGCGGACGGGAAGTGGAAGAAGGTAGGGAGCACCGTTGCCAGATTATCGTACTCAGAGCATAGTATTTACCGTTTTTTGACACCTAACTATTGCCAAGAAACATCAGGAATTAACTATTTTAACGACAGATATAAATGAATTTAGTTATTGAGCCCCAGGAGACGGTTTTGGGGTCGGAAGTTGGTAAATATAAGAGACTGAGTACAACTATCTGGCAACGTTGGTACAAGAAAACATTTACTCTAATCAAGGTTTCTGTCTGGCGGGGCTGTTCACTGTATGGGCGCCTGTCACGACACTGGTATAAGGAGATGGTCAGGAGCTGGCCAGCGGGAGAAGGTCATGTATTTGAAATGATGGTCATAATTCCTTCAGGTGGAGCGGCGCACCGTCCCAAACTATTTCTGTGACAAGGAGGGTCTCGTCTTCGTCTTCCGCATCACTAAGCCTGAGTGAGGAGGAAGAGGAGGGAAGGGAAAGGAGAGAGATGAGGAGGAAGAGTTATAGTTGTGCTGTGCCAAGGCCGTCTCTGTGTTGCAGCCTTGGCTTTCGTCGCGGCACCCGAGACTGAGGTGTGAATTATCGAGGTCTGGCAACCTGGTGTCATGGCGTCTACGATGTTATATGATAGTCTACGCATAGGACACATTTGTCAGTATTAATCATATTATTGAAATTGTCGTAAAAATCTCTTTTAGTTTATAAGACTGAGGCTGCAGAATGCTTAACCTCAGACCTTGCTATCATCTCCAATTGGGATAAAAGGAATGTCTGGTCTGGGTCTTGGGGTCTTGATGATGTACAGACATGTATATATATAATAAACGGGTGTTTAATTCCTCTCAGGATCATGTTAATCTTTGTTTGTTTCTCAAGTTAATTTAAGTGATTACTCTTCCTAATTTTAAATGTGTCTGCTGTTCCTAATTTATAATGTGTCAGCTGTTCCTAATGTATAATGCGTCAGCTGTTCCTAATCTTAAAAGCGATTGCTGTTCCTAATTTTAAAAGCGTCTGCTGTTCCTAATTTTAAAAGCGTCTGCTGTAGCCCTACGTGGCGCAATGCAGAGGAAGTTAACTTATTTAATCTGAAAGTAAAGTGAAATGATCATAAAGTAAAGTTAAGTAACAGAGTAGTGAAGTATATGTGGCAGGTAGCATGTGGAAGGATGAGATGGAACGAGAGAATAAGATTAACGAAAATAATAAAAACTCTCGCCCCCATCCCTCCCTCCTCCATACTTCCTTCCTCGAACAGAGTCGTCCGCCACGGGAACAGCCTCCCCGCAGAAGTAGTCAGTGCGGAAACGATCAACTCCATTTCCACTGACAGTAACTTTACTGCGTCGGGAGTGAACTGAACGTATCCAAGGTCACTTAATGTTCTTAGTTCTGTTATTTTCTTCTTCTATTATGAGATATCATCATCATCATCATAATTTCGTTTAACGTCCGTTTTCACTCTTCCTGAGCGGTTGGACGCTTTATTGGTCTCCTCTATTCTGCTCTGTCCTCTGCCTGATGCTCATCCAATCCCATCACTGCTAAGTCTTCCTGTATACACCTTCTCCACCTTTTCCTAGGTCTACCAACTGGTCTCCTTCCCTTTACTTTCAATCTCTTCAAAACTCCCAGCACTGTATCCTCCCTTGCTTTTCACATGTCCGAACTATAGGAGTCTCCCTTCTGAGCACTGTTTCCAGGTTCTCTACTCCACATCTTTTAGCCACATCTAGCTGCACTAGATACCCTGTCTTGCTAATCTCTCCACAACTCCCAGCACTGTATCCTCCCCTGCTCTCTTCAGATGTCCAAACCATCGGAGTCTTTCCCATCGAAAGGAGTTTCTTTTCAAACCGAGTCATCCGTCACTGGAACAATCTTCCTTCAGAAGTAGTAAATGCGAATACTATCAACTCCTTCAAATATAGAATCGACCTTCACTTCGCTGCGTCGGGAGTAAACTGAATATTGAGGTGCTTTCATCTGCTCCTCAATATCGAGGTGCTTTCATCTGCTCCTCAATATCGAGGTGCTTTCATCTGCTCCCCAGGCCCCAAGTGGCTGTCGAGCAGATTAAATCACCAAAGCCGGCAACCTCGTAATGAGCCAATAGGCTTTATGTTGCCTGCATTTCCATGTTTCCATGTTTCTGAGGTGGTGGCGGAGTGGCTAGCGTGCCGGCCCCGCATTCGCAGGTTTGATGATGATGAGGGTTGAATCCGCCGCTAACCACCTGGGATTCTTCAGTCACCGCCGAGGGGCCTAAGACTACTCACATGCTGTCCTGAAGACTACCCACCAACCCGGACTCTAGAAGATGCTATGCAAGTGAAGTCAAGAAAGATCTCCGGGGACAGCATGAGCCAATAATAATTGCGCCACTATAAACAATTGTCTGCGCTTTAACGGGCTGGGCCCACCATTATACCCCGAATAAAAAAAAGCCTGCCGGCGCTTTAGGTCATATATAAAAAAGGAAAAAAGAAACTGTTTCCAGGTCCTCTACGCCACATCTGTTAGCTACATCTGCACTGGATCGACACCCTTCTATTATGAGATTTTGAACAAAGAATAAAGAAGAGAATAAATTGCTTTCCGCCCTCCCTCCTCCCTCCCTCCTTCCTTCCTTCCTCGAATTGAGTCGTCCGCCACTGTAACAGCCTTCCTGCAAGAGTGGTTAGCGCATACTGTGTGATTTTCAGTTAATACAATAAACATGTGTGCAATATTCATGCAGTGGAGAAAATGATAAGACTCGTAATATGATAATAGAAAACAGTAAAGGAAGGAATATTAATTATGCATGAAACCAATTATAATCCTTTTCCACAGATAGAGGTCGTTTTTTTCTTGTTCTTGTTTTAATAGTTTTTTTCTTCTTCTTCTTCTCCTATATGAGAGAGAGATAATAAAGATAATATAATAATAATAATAATAATAATAATAATAATAATAATAATAACAATAATAACAATAATAATAATAACAATAATAATAATAATAATAACAATAATAATAATAATAATAACAATAATAATAATTATAATAACAGTAATATGAGAAGTGTGATAAAGGAGAATTACAGAAGAACAAAGAAGAGGAAAGAAGGAATGGAGGAAACAGAAGGAAGGGGAATATAAATAATGGAAATATATAACAATAGAACGGGTCAAAGTGGGACGGGGCGGTACTCGGCTCACCTCTAAACAAAACAACGTGACTGAGAAAGAGTAAGGGAGGAGAGGGAGAGAATGTAAGGGATTAGGGAGGTGGGAACTGGGAAGGGAGGAGATGAGGAAAAGGAAAGAGAGGGAGAGAAAGAGTAAGGGAGGAGAGAAGATGGAAGAGAAGAGAAGGGAGGGGAGAGGGAGAGAAAGGAGGGGATGGAGTGAAAGGGAGGAGAGAGAGAATAAAGGAGGAAAGGAGGGGATGGAGGGGGGTAAGGAGTAAGGGAGGTGATAAGAGGGAGAGAGGGGTGTAAGTAAAGGAAGGTGAGGGAGAGAAAAAATAAGGGAGGAAAGGAGGGGATGGAGGAAAAGGAAGGAGGTGAGGGAAATGAGTAAGGCGAGGTTCCCACTATTCCGTTTTGACGGATCCGTCGACGTTAATAATGACCTCAAAATGACGTCAGCGAAATAGCGGCCGCTCGGCACGGATGATCCACCTGTCAGTCCATCGTCCATCATTTGTTGACAAACATATGGACAGCATTAACCACAACGACCTCTTGTATATGTTATTTTGTAGCTAAGTACTTATATTTCATATTCATGATATGTAGGATACTAATTTTCATTCTGTGGAGCACCATCTCTCCTCCTCTAAACCTCACCTTCTCTTCCTCACCGAAACACAGGTCTCTGAGGCTACTGACAGCAATCTCTACTCTGTTCCCTCCTACTATCTCTATCCTAAATTTCAATCCAAAGCTGAATGTTGCGTCTACGTGCGGAACGACATAACTTGCTCTCGTGCCTACGACCTTGACTCTTCTGAATTTTCCACCATCTGGCTAAGACTTCATTGTCATACTATTACTAACTACATCTGTGCTGTTTATCTCTCACCCAACTCTGCTATCTATGTAAAATTCTTTGACTACTTGAACTCTAAAGTGGAGCACATCTTGACCCACTCTCCCTTCACTGATTCAATGTTCACCACCAGCTTTGGCTTTCATCCTCTTTCACTGACCAGCCTGGTGAATAAGTCTACAACTTTGCCCTCCTCAACGACCTAGAGCAGTTGGTTCAGCACCCTACACGTATTTCTGACCGTCTTGGAGACACGCCCAACATACTAAACCTCTTCCTTACCTCTAACCCTTCTGCTTACTCTGTCAAACTGTTCTCTCCGTTGGGCTCCTCCGATCACGACCTTATTTATGTATCCTGTCCTGTCGCTCCTGTTCATCCTCTGGACCCACCAAAGAGGCGATGCTTCTGGCATTTTGCCTCAGCTCGGTGGGACGTCCTGAGGATGTACTTTTCCGATTTCCCGTGGAATTATTACTGCTTCCAGGAGAGAGAGCCCTCTATGTGTTCCCAGCGCATCACAGAGGTGATTGTCTCTGGAATTGAGGCATATATCCTACGTTCTTTCTCTACTTCTCATGCTAAAAAGTCTTGGTTTAACCATGCTTGTTCTCGTGCCATTAAAGATAGACAGGCAGCTCACAAAAGGTTCCAGAGCCTTCGCACTCCTACTAATCACAAACTCTACATTGCAGCCCGGAATCGTGCCAAATCTATTCTCCAACTTACCAAAACCTCTTTCATCAACAGAAAATGTCAACACCTTGATTTATCTATTTCTTCCCTTGCTTCTGGCACCTAGCCAAAAATATATCCACCAATTTCACTTCTTCCTCTTTCCCTCCTCTCCTTAACCCTTACACGAGCACTTCTGTCTCATCTATCTCTAAGGCTGAACTCTTCGCTCAAACATTCTGTAACAACTCCACCCTGGACGATTCTGGGCATATTCCTCCTACTCATACCCCCTCTGACTCCTTTATGCCTGTTATTAAGTTTCTTCATAATGATGTTTTCTATGCCCTCTCTAGCCTCAACTCTCAGAAGACTTATGGACCTGATGGAGTGCCTCCTATTGTCCTTAAGAAATGTGCTTCCGTGCTGTCACCCTTCCTGGTCAAAGTCTTTCGTCTCTGCCTATCAACATCTACCTTCTCTTCCTGCTGGAAGTATACCTTTGTACAGCCTGTGCCTAAGAAGGCACACCGCTCCAATCCCTAAAACTACCGCCCTATAGCTTTACTTTCATGTCTATCTAAAGCTTTTGAATCAATCCTTAACCGGAATATTCAAAAGCACCTTTACACTTCCAACCTTCTATCTGATCGCCAGTATGGGTTCCGCAAGGGTATTCTACTGCCGATCTTCTTGCTCTCTTAACTGACTCTTGGTCATCCTCTCTTAGCCGTTTCGGTGAAACTTTGTCGGTTACGCTAGACATATCGAAAGCCTTCGATAGAGTCTGGCACAGGTCTTTGCTTTCTAAACTACCCTCTTTCGGATTCTATCATGCTCTCTGTTCCTTTATCTCCAGTTTCCTTTCCGCCCGTTCTATCTCTGCTGTGGTAGACCGTCACTGTTCTTCCCCTAAACCTATCAACAGTGGTGTTCCACAAGTCTCTGTCCTATCACTCACTCTCTTCCTGTTATTCATCAATGATCTTCTTTCCATAACAAACTGTCCTGTCCACTCATACGCCGACGACTCCACTTTGCATTATACAACTTCTTTCATTAGAAGGCCATCCCAACAGGAAGTACACGACTCCAGACTGGAGGCTGCAGAACGCTTAACCTCAGACTTTGCTATCATTTTCGATTGGGGTAGAAGGAACCTTGTGTCCTTCAATGCCTCAAAAACTCAATTTTTCCACCTATCAGCTCGACACAATCTTTCAGACACCAATCCCCTATTCATCAACAACACTCAGCCGTCACCTTCTTCAACACTAGATATTCTCGGTCTATCCTTAACTCTAAATCTCAACTGGAAACTTCGTATCTCCTCTCTCGATAAATCAGCTTCCTCGAGGTTGGGCGTTCTGTTCTTCTCCCCCGCACAGTTGCCATCCATCTACAGGGGCCGTGTCCGCCCTCGTGTGGAGTGTGCCACGTGTGTGTGTGTGTGTGTGACAGGGGGGGCTCCACGCACACCGCTCTTCTGGACAGAGTGGAGGCTAAGGCTCTTCGTCTCATCAGGTCTCCGCCTCCTACTGATAGTTTTCTACTTCATAAATTCCGTGGTGTTGTTGCCTCTTTCTATCTTCTATCGATATTTTCACGCTGAATGCTCTTCTGAACTTGCTAACTGCATGCACCCCCCTTCCGTGGCCCCGCTGCACACGACTTTCTACTCATGCTTTCCCTATGCAAGAGTTAACCAACCTCTTCACTCTTTCATCCCTCACGCTGGTAAACTTTGGAACAGCCTTCCTTCACCTGTATTTTCTCCTGCCTACGACTTGAACTCTTTCAAGAGGAGGGTATCAGGACACCTCTTCTCCCGAAATTGACCACTCTTTCGGCCACCTCTTTTGATTCTTTTTTTAGGAGCAGCGAGTAGCGGGTTTTTTATTATTGTTTCCTTTTTTTGTGTCATTGAGCTGTCTCCTTTGTTGTAAAAAAAAGTGTTTTACGTTGTTCTGAAGGATGTTGTGTACCAACATACAGGCGGAGAATCCTATTGGCTGTTGTGAGCCATCTGGAGTGGTTTAAATTTCCTGATTTCTCCTTGACAGTGTGTCAGAACAGTCCCATTAGAGATTGCTTTTCCCAATTGGTCCTGCGAAGCCATGTGGCCCACTTGTTTTACCATCGAGTTTTTCAAAAAGGTGACGTAGTGACAGCTCATTGCCATGGACCTGACAGATGAACCAATGAACTGGGTGGGCAAGGCTTTTCTCGACTTGACAAATCACCCCAGATTTATTCCCAGTATTTACAGTAGTCCATCACATCCAATCGCCAGTACGTTTTCCGTGGAAATTCTTTTTCTATCTCTGCTGTGGTAGACGGTCACTGTTCTTCCCCTAAACCTATCAACAGTGGTGTTCCACAAGTCTCTGTCCTATCACTCACTCTCTTCCTGTTATTCATCAATGATCTTCTTTCCATAACAAACTGTCCTGTCCACTCATACGCCGACGACTCCACTTTGCATTATTCAACTTCTTTCATTAGAAGGCCATCCCAACAGGAAGTACACGACTCCAGACTGGAGGCTGCAGAACGCTTAACCTCAGACTTTGCTATCATTTTCGATTGGGGTAGAAGGAACCTTGTGTCCTTCAATGCCTCAAAACTCAATTTTTCCACCCATCAGCTCGACACAATCTTTCAGACACCAATCCACTCTTCAACAACCACACTCAGACGTCACCTTCTTCAACACTAGATATTCTCGGTCTATCCTTAACTCTAAATCTCAACTTGAAACTTCGTATCTCCTCTCTCGCTAAATCTGCTTCCTCGATGTTGTGCGTTATGTTCTTCTACCCCGCACAGTTGCCATCCATATACAGGGCCTTGTCCGCCCTCGTATGGAGTGTGCATCTCACGTGTGTGTGTGGGGCCTCCACTCACACAGCTCTTCTGGACAGAGTGGAGTCTAAGGCTCTTCGTCTCATCAGCTCTCCTCCTCCTACTGATAGTTTTCTACTTCATAAATTCCGTCGTGATGTTGCCTCTCTTTCTATCTTCTATCGATATTTTCACGCTGAATGCTCTTCTGAACTTGCTAACTGCATGCCTCCCCCCCTTCCGCGGACCAGCTGCACACGACTTTCTACTCATGCTTTCCCTATGCAAGAGTTAACCAACCTCTTCACTCTTTCATCCCTCACGCTGGTAAACTTTGGAACAGCCTTCCTTCACCTGTATTTTCTCCTGCCTACGACTTGAACTCTTTCAAGAGGAGGGTATCAGGACACCTCTTCTCCCGAAATTGACCACTCTTTCGGCCACCTCTTTTGATTCTTTTTTTAAGAGCAGCGAGTATCGTTTTTTTTATTATTGTTTTTTTTGTGTCATTGAGCTGTCTCCTTTGTTGTAAAAAAAAGTGTTTTACGTTGTTCTGAAGGATGTTGTGTACCAACTTACAGGCGGAGAATCCTATTGGCTGTTGTGAGCCATCTGGAGTGGTTTAAATTTCCTGGATTTCTCCTTGACAGTTTGTCAGAACAGTCCCATTAGAGATTGCTTTTCCCAATTGGTCCTGCGAAGCCATGTGGCCCACTTGTTTTACCATCGAGTTTTTCAAAAAGGTGACGTAGTGACAGCTCATTGCCATGGACCTGACAGATGAACCAATGAACTGGGTGGGCAAGGCTTTTCTCGACTTGACAAATCACCCCAGATTTATTCCCAGTATTTACAGTAGTCCATCACATCCAATCGCCAGTACGTTTTCCGTGGAAATTCTTTTTCTATTACTCTTTGCAGAACCAGTGGCAGGTTAATAATGGCCTAGATATTCTGAACCTGGTTCAGCCGCTATAGCAATATGCTCTTCAATTACCTTTCTCCTATAGTCTCTATTTCCAATCTTCTCCGTAGTAAGAGTTTCTTTCCTTCCATCAAAGTAGATGCCTGCAACTTATACTTTCCCATGTGCATCCTTTGTCAAATGTTGTCCGTTTGATTGCCTCGATCTCCGTACTTTGTTCCTATCTATGACTTTGGAAGGATCCTCTTTTGTAATAACCCCTAAATCTTCAAGGATTGCACTAGATAGTAATGCAGCACCACGGTCAGACAGTCCAACCCAGTCACAAACCTCATGGAAAGAAGAGAACAGACGTTTTTGTTCTCAATTTTTTTTCTTTTTCATCTCTTCATTGTTGTCCCACAGCTCCACCTTCTTTTGGTTTTCTATGATGGAGCTGGTACTTGGAAGGGGTGTATTCATCTTCCGAGTCAGTCAAATTTGAGGACGAGGTATCACTTTGAACAAGACATCCTGATGCTTGTAACTGGCTGATGGTCTTGCAGCATATTGATTTATTCTTTCTTCTCTTTTCCTAATGGCTTCAGTTGTTCGTTTGTTCACTCCTCCAATGAACATTTTACGTTCATTTATTTGGTCCTCTACAAATTCTTGTTCTATTTTGGGGACTTTCTTCTGTCGAGGACAGGCACATTACTGGAATTCAGGGCACCTGCAAGCTGTTACTTCAAATAATCTAGCAGCATGACTACTGTGATAGTTGTGATGACTACCCTCATAGCTGTGATGACTACTGTAATAGCTGCGAGCACTACATCAAGTCCTAGCCATCCTAGCTCCCAAAAACGTGGAATTGGGCAATATAAAGTCGACTCACGTCCGTCTGTATGTCCTTTATAGACGACCAAACGGTGATAGCTACAGACATAGGCTTTATATGTTTTTGAAGCGTACTATGCTCCCGAGTAATCATGGCACATAATATGAGGACATTAATATACAATTTTTTGAAGTTATTTAATAAAACTATCAAAAATGGTCCAAACGTTGGGTCCATCGGCGTTTTCTGCTGATGCCGGAGCGGCGGAGGTTGCGGACAAAGAGGGACTCAGCCGAGTTATGTTCAGTGCAAAAGAAAAACAATCCCCAAAACGACGTTTTCCAAAATTTCCGTTTCAAACGGCTTAACTCTTCCTTTTCACGTTGATTTCTTTGTTTTAAGAGTTATTTTCCGTTTCATTTTAACCCTTCATTTTCACATCGAGTATTTAAATCCCTTTTCACAGTCATTTACGAATCCTCAGCTTCATCAAACCTCCAGCTACACCTAATGGTAAGGTCACATTTTATTTTGTTATTTTGGTTTAACCTGGTAGCAGCGGGGATCACGTTTCTTAATGGTCCCTCTAAGCGAGAAAAATGGGAAAAAATCATCACTCTTACAAACCACTTCATAATATATATTGAAGCATTTCTGATCAGTTTATGTATCATCTATTTTGGGAGGGTTTATATCATGGCACAAATCTGGCCCGTCGCTGGTACACGGTAAAGCCGCAAATTTGGCCCGTCGCTGCTACCGGGTTAAATTACTACTTTAAGTATTTTATGTCAATTTAGTAATTTGCCAAAAGTTTTTTTTTTTTTTGCCACACAATAGTATCAAATTTTGTTTAATTTCATTTTTTTTAATATTTTCACCTATTTTATTATTAAAAATGGCAAAAGTAGTACCTATTATTTTTTTTTTAGTAAAATCATCAAAAGTACTTTATTTTTTTTTCCTTTTGCATGTAGATTCATCCTTACCTCCACAATGCCTCCAGAACGTCCCTCCATTGGCAAATTAACTTCTCAGGCTCGCAGTAAGCGGCAAAGACGGGATGGAGAAACTGAGGCAGACCTTGCTCATCGTTTGGAGGCTCTCAGACTCTACAATTCTGAAGCAAGGGCATCACTGTCTGACCAGCAGAGACAAAACCGCCAAGAAGCGGATAGGTTGCATCACCAAAGAACCAGAGCAAGGGCAACAGATGAACAACGTGCAGACAGTAGGCTGGAGAATGCAGATGCACATCGTCAAAGGAGAGCAGAAGAAACCTTTTAACAGCAAAGGTTACGCCTGGAAGCTGAACGTCAAAAGAGAGCAAATACAAAGGGCATCACCTGGTTCAAATGGGCCTTCTCCTATGCCATCAAGAAGGACTACAACAGCAGCCCAAAGGTCTGCATTGGCAAGATGGACACAGTTTGCTCCCAATGCAGAGCTAAGAAGTGGCCAAGAGAAGCTCCAGTCATGTGCTGCACTGGAGGAAAAGTCAAGTTGGAGGCCCTTGAGGCACCGCCAGTGATCCTGCAGAAGCTGCTGACAGAGAACAGCCCACAAGCCAAAAACTTTAGAAGAAAGATCTGGAAGTACAATGCTGCCTTAATGATGACTTCCTTTGGTGCCACCAAGAAGCTCACTGCATGGGTTCGTTACTACCTACAAGATCCAAGGCCAGTGCTACCACCGCATGGGCAGTCTACTCCCCCTAGAATATGAAGAGCCCAAGTTTGTCCATGTCTTCTTCATGGATGGTGATGACGAAACCAACAGACGCTGTACACTTAACCAGTCGGTCCAACACGACATCATCGAGGCTTGAGTGTCAACATTGCCTCAGAGAAAGCGTCCAGAATATGTGCCGCCGCACTACAGTGGAACAGACAGCGGAAGTGCCATGGGAAGACTTGGGAAAACTGCAGCAGGAGGACCGAGATCTGAGACCAATTATGGATTGGCTGAGTCAATCGTCAACGCGACCTGGTTGGGAAGTAATCTCGAGAGAAAGCCCTACCACCAAGAATTAATGGACTCAGTGTGACACTCTTCGGATGGGCAACGGGGTGTTGCAGCGACGCTGGGTCTCTCATGATGGTCTTGACCACTACTGGTCCACGGTGCTACCTATGAAGTCCCGGGAAGGAGTCTTGAAAGAAATGTACGACAGCATCACCAGCGGACACCTTGGGGTAAAGAAGACACTGAGTCGCCTGCGCCAAAGGATCTACTGGGTTGGCATGAGGAAGGACGTGGAAGAATGGTGTCACGCGTGTAAGGTGTGCTGTGCAAAGAAGGGCTCCAAGAAGCGTCACCGTGCCCCATTGCAACTATACCAGGTTGGAGCCCCCAATGAACGGGTGGCAGTGGATATAGCAGGACCCTTGCCTCTGACGACGAACGGAAATAGGTACATCTGCGTCACAATGGATTACTTCACCAAGTGGCCGGAAGCCAACGCCATCCCTGACCAGGAAGCCACTACCATCGCTAAGATATTGGTGGAGGAGTTCTTCTGTCGCTTCGGTGTGCCTAACGAGCTCCATTCCGATCAGGGAAGGAATTTTGAGTCAACAGTCCTTGCTGAGTGTTGCAAGCTCCTGGGTATCAAGAAGACCCGGACCACCCCTCTGCACTCCCAGTCAGATGGAATGGTGGAGAGGTTTAATTGGACGTTGGGCCAGGAGTTGGCCAAGCAGTGCAACAATGATCAGTCTTCATGGGATCAGAAGCTGCCTGCGCTCCTCATGGCCTACAGGTCTGCCGTCCACGAGACTACGGGGTATTCACCGGCAAAGCTGATGTTTGGACGTGAGCTGCGATTGCCGGTGGACCTACTGACAGGAAGGCCTCCTGGGGAAAGTCTTCCAAGGGACGCCTCCAGTTTTGCCCGTCAACTAGAGGAACGGCTGGAAGGGGTGCACCATCAAGTCCGTGGTGCCTTTAAGTTCTCCGGGGAGGCCATGAAGTGCGGTTACAATATGAGGGCAAGCCACGTTGACTTCAAGGAAGGAGACCAAGTCTGGGTTTACAACCCGCAGAGGAAGAAAGGACAGTCTCCGAAGTTACAGAACCCCTGGGAAGGCCCTTATACTGTGCTAGAACGCCTCTCCGACGTGACTTACCGAATCCGGAGAACGGAAAGGACCAAGCCGAAAGTTGTCCACGTCAGCCGCCTATGGAGGTACCGCGGTCCGGGAAACTACACCTGGAACAACTACAGACACCCAGCAGCCGGCGAAAACGTAAGGGACGTCCAGGACCAAGAGGAGGTCGACGACGACATAAGCCTTCTGGACCTTTCAGCCGAGGGAGATAACCTCCCGGCTTCGGCAGATGTTCCAGGGACACCCCAAGAAGCGGACGACGACGAGGAGCACCAGGAGACAGACGCGCAGGAGGCAGCGAACAGAAGACAGAGACAACGCAGGCGTCCACAGCGATACGACGATTATTATGTTTTTGATTAATTATCTTATGTTTGTATATAGTTAAGTGCGTGATCGGGACGATCACAATTAAGAGGGGGGGATAGTGTTGTGCTGGAAGCTTCCCCCGGCGTCCATGGGCCTCTAGAAGGCTACGGGAGGAGCGAGCAGGGGCGGGGAGCAGAGCCGTCGCCCAGGGGCGGGCCAGACGCCAGGTGGGAAGTGTTGCCAACTCGCATATATTTTGCTACATGTTCTTGTATGATCTAAAATATACTGTAACATTCTAGACTGTACTGTTCTGATATATATATATATATATATATATATATATATATATATATATATATATATATATATATATATATATATATATATATATATATATATATAGGAGAAGAGGGCGAGAGAGTCCAGTCCGAGTCATAGTAAGCTAGTGGCCAGTGAAGAGTCGAGTGAAGTGTAGTACTAAGGAAGAATATTAAACTACAGAAGTTGTGCGAACTGTTTACATATCTCCCTCCCACGGAGTCTTGTGACGGCGACACGGAACCCAAGTAATACGTCCGGCATAACATCATCATCATGTAGAAGACATTCATTATCGCATTTCTAAATTGATTTCATGTAATCTGGTATATTTCTAACTACATTATATTATAATATAATATAATATTATACAATATTATAATTTCACGGTCACACACACACTGTACACACTGATGCGCGTCACTAACATCACCAGTGAATGCGCCACCGTGGTATAGTTGCCAGATACCGCCACTACCCTAAACATTCTGAAAACCGTGACACTACTCTCTATCGTCGACTGTACATGGATGTTGTTTGTGTACACGGTGTTCCTCAGACAGTTGTTACAGATCAAGGTTCAGAGTTCGTTAATTCCGTGATGCAGGAGATAAATTAGAAGATACCTATGCGACACGCGAAAATAACGGCTTACCATACAAGTGGAAATGGAATAATAAAGCGCGCAAATTATACCGTTGTTAACATTTTGAGGACAATGGTTCTAGGGGAGGCGGTGGCTGAGTCGTCAAAGTAACGGCCTCGTGTTCAGGAGGACGCGAGTTCAATCCCCGCTCGGTGCCACCAAGCTGGGATTTTTCAGCCGCCGCCGAGTGGCTTAAAACTACCCACATGCTGTCCAGAAGACCACCTATCAACCCGGACTCTAGATTCTAGGATCAAAGATGAGCTCTGGGAGGGCAGCATGAGCCAATGCAAGATGGCGCCACTACAAACACTCGCCTGCGCCAGAACGGGCTGGGCCGACCATCAGGACCTACCGGAAAGAAGCCTTGGACCGACCATCAGGATCCACCTGGAAGAAGCCTACCGGCGCAATAGGCTGCAATGTAAAAACAAAAACAAAAAAAAAAAAATTACCAAGATTCTTACAGTTCGTGACCATTCGGCGACATGTCGGCGAATGCTCAAGACAATTCGGGGACAGTTCGGAGACATGTCGCCGACTATTCGGCGTCCAAGTCGCCGAGCTCAAAATCTGAAATGTTATTTTTTTTTTTTTTTTTTTTTTTTGTCGCTGAATAACTGGCGACAAGTCTCCGAATTGTCTTCGCATGTCCTCGAAGTGTCGGCGACATGTCGGGGACAGTTCTCCGACAGTGCCAAGATTTCTGACAGCTGATCATCTGATGCCCATGTGTCATACAAGAGCACGGGAATCCGCGCCTACCTCATGGACTACTACAACACCCGGGGAGCAGTGGCCTGGCAGGACAAAATTGTGGGCGAGTAAATACCATGTGTGGTAATAAAATTATGTGTAGTAATATGTATGATAGTATGTGTAATAAAATGTATAAATGTGACTTGTTTTTGTTTTACTCTCCTACAAATATTTTAGAATGAATGAATGTTTACGTAATATCAGTAAACAAACCAGTAACTGAAAGAAGAAATAAATCCAAATAACTGAAAATGAAACAAAGGTTAAAATTTAACCTTTGTTTCATTTTCAGTCACAAATTAATTTACTATTTATTTCTTTATTTATTTCTTAATATCATTATTCTGCCATTATTTAATAATGGCAGAATAATGATATTAAGAAATAAATAAAGAAATAAATAGTAAATTAATTATGAAATAAATGAAAATGTTAGTTCCATACCTATTTTATATATTCATGATTCTTCTTGTTTTTCATATTTTCTTGTTTACTTTTTAGTATAGTATTATTTTATTCCGTATATATATATATATATATATATATATATATATATATATATATATATATATATATATATATATATATATATATATATATATAGAGAGAGAGAGAGAGAGAGAGAGAGAGAGAGAGAGAGATAATCCATAAACAGATATATAGATAGATAGACCCCCGTGTACACCTCCCACCGCGAACCGTTTGCCGTGTCGTGATTTATTCGCCGAATATTCGGGGACATGTCCCCGAATAGTCTTGGCCATTCGGCGACATGTCCAGCATACAACAAGGCCAGTATACAACAAGGCCAACATTATGCTCGGGTTCATAGCGAGGAACTTCGAGTGTAAAACACCAGACGTGATGCTATCCTTGTATAATTCCATGGTAAGACCGCACCTCGAGTATGCAGTGCAGTTCTGGTCACCCAATTACAGAAAGGACATTGCTTTACTGGAAAGGATTCAACGACGCGCCACAAAGATGATTCCAACCTTCAGGGCTCAACCGTACGAGGAACGACTCAAGCGACTCAATCTCTTTACATTGGAGAAAAGACGCCTACGAGGGGATATGATTTAAGTCTTCAAGTATCTAAAAAAGTTCAATAACGTCGATTACTCCAAATTCTTTGAACTGCAAACCAACTCAAGAACTAGAAATAACGGTTTACCCATTCAGTTGAGTCGATGTAACACAGACATTGGAAGGAGTTTCTTTTCAAACCGAGTCATCCGCCACTGGAACAATCTTCCCTCAGAAGTAGTAAATGCGAATACCATCAACTCCTTCAAATATAGAATCGACCGTCATTTCGCTGCGTCGTGAGTAAACTGAATAACGAGGGGCTTCCATCTGCTCCTCAACATCGAGGTGCTTTCATCTGCTCACCAAGCCCCAAGTGGCGGTCGAGCAGATTAAATCATCCAAGCGGGCGACCTCGTAATGAGCCAATAGGCTTTCTGTTGCCTGCATTTCCATGTTTCCATGTTTCCACCCACTCCTTCCCCTTCTCTTCATTCATCCCCTTCCTTGCCTTACCCATCTTCCCATTCACTCTCGTCCATCCATCCCCGTCCTTTGCAACTGCACCCATGAGGAACTAAATCAAAGATGTGTTGTTCGTCATATGCACTTTAAGGAAAAATTCTGAATAAAATGAAAAAGGGAAGAACCTACAATTGAAGGAACACCTCGGGAATGGGCATGGCTTCACTTATATTACTGAAGACAAACTTATTTGAAAACCCTTCCCTTTGCAATCTTGAAACTACTTGTTTCGAGGGTAAAGCCAAGATTATAGAAGTAAATGGTGGTTTCACAGCACATGTCGGCCCTAATTTTGACCCGAGCTCTGCCTGCGGGTGAGGAAGCTAGAGTGATGTGGCCTTGAAAAGGGGGGTAGGTTATCTCCCCCGCGCGTCGTGCGGCTGTGTCAGATACCTCTGTAATACGAGTAGGGGAAAGTGGGGTAAGATGAACCGTAGGGTAAGATGAACCACCCCTTGCGATCACGTGATCACAGATTGCATCAAGCTCTAATGCTGCACAACCAAACCAGTAGTCACCACGTGTCTCTGGTAGCAGCGAGACGTTCCTGTGGAGAGTCTGTCAGTTTTTACAGCAAAAAATGTTTCTTCCATTGAAAAGTAAAATATTGGAAGCTGAGAATATCGTCAATTACTCTGGTATGTATTAGTCTTACTTTTGTTGCAAATTGCTGGTGATTAGTTTAGTATTTGATAATTCTTCTGTCCATGTTTTCGATGGTAACGGTTTGTATTAACATATTTACAAACGATTCATTCAAAATGGCCGCGGAGGGGTAAGATGAACCTTTAAGTTTGGGGACAGATGAACCATCAGTTCATCTTACCCATCATGTGTGAATGATTATTTTTAATCCTCATTGTAATCTGTTTGATATCAGATGCCGCGAAAGTACATCAGAAAAACGGGCCGGGCCCCTGTACACCTCGATGTGATGAAAAGGGCCTCCGCTGCATTCGACGATGGAAAAAAGAAGAAAGAAAGAAAGAAAAGGTCCACAAAAATACTGACTGATACGCCAGTCCGGGATGAAGTAGCAGCAGAGAGAGAAGAAAAATAGGCCGCAAAGGCGAATAAAGAAATTGTGAAGAATTTGTTTGGTAAGAGACAGAAGTCAGCATCTATAATGCCACTTCGGATGATGATAGTGAGGACGATGCATGCGAGACCATGGATTCACTTACACAAGACTCTGATGACGATATATCGGATGACGAGTTAATGGAAGGCGGTTTCGTGGTAGTGAACATTCATAGCATGAAGGGAACCACACAAAGATATGTCGCAAGAGTCGACGTAATCGACGGTGATGAAATCGAGGGAGTTTTCATGAAGAGAATCCCGGGACACAGGCCCATTGAAAGCAAATAGGCCTTCATAATCGACCACAATGATGAAGCATCATTCGATAAAAAAGATATTTCGGTGACACTACCAGCTCCGAAAAACTTGTCTGGTAGTCTGCGAAAGTCGAACCGGTTTGTGTTCCCATGTGACTTGGGAAGATTCAATCTCTCGTAGGCCTGTTGATGGACATAAATGCATTTTGCTAAATTTTCAAAAGGATGTATATGTACTATTGATACATTAAAAAATGTGTACTATCCTCTTTTTTAAAGGCTTTAAAAAGGTGAAAGCCTTATCAGGAGAATATCAATTTTGTTTATGGTTAAAGGTAAATGACTGCTGCTCAAATGAACACTGACAGAGACAGGGTCACGTTACCAGGGAAGACCCCAGGTCGAAAAATCTAAAAAGTGGTTCATCTTACCCCACTTCCCCCTAACTAGGAGCTCCGAGCCAAAAAATATATTCAGTCCTCAGTCACACACACACACACACACACACAGACACACACACACACACACGTACAGTGTAATTCAAGCAAACATATCTAAATTGAAAATGACCGTATCTCGCTTATTTCCAAAGTCAAGTTTTTTATTAACAATCAGCAGCGGACGGGAAAAAAATTGATAACCTGACGGGCCTGACGTGGGGTGGGGTGTGGAGAGAGAGAGAGAGAGAGAGAGAGAGAGAGAGAGAGAGAGAGAGAGAGAGAGAGCAAATCATCCGTCTACTGACCTGTATGTCCTCACTAAACTGAGGGAAATCACGAACGGTAGGTATAATAATTTATGAAGAGTAACGAGCCTCCATTATGGGAGGTAAGGGTTGCATATGACTTGCGCTACACTGTCGTGTCATCCTGACAAGATGTTGCATCACTTCCACTGTACCCCTCCACTAGTGGTGGCAGCGCTCCACACGTAGGCACGAAGCAAGCACTTAACGGGCATGAGTGAATCTTGTGTTTACACTTGTAATATTTGCTTTGTTTTGTGTATGCAGCTCAGAGTTTTAAGGAAGTAATTGTTTTGAATCTTCGTAAACTTCATTTTCAAGAAAATAAAAATGTATAATAAATGCATTGTAATTCTCAGACAACGACGTTGTTTGTTAACGCGCATCGGATCCGGGGACGAGTAGGTTTCATTGCTTGTTTCTCCAACAGAAGTTCAGTCATCTATAGGCGATGGAAAGTTTTCAGATTCCGCCATAATCAACTTTACTTTTTAACTCTTAGCGGGTGATATTTTCTCAAATAGTCTCCAGAGCAAATACCCTTCACTCATCGTTAATCAAGTCATACTGAGTATACTATTCTGAGGAGACCTCGGGTAACCTTGTCCCAGGGAATCTACCCCAACGGCCGGTGGCAACACTGCAGGGTGGCGCACGGCTGCCTGAGGTGGCGGAGCTCACATATGAGGAGTCCGGCGGTAGTGGCGCGTGGCCTGTCATAAGTGTAACCATCACGTACCCTTTGAGGCTCCTAAATACTCTTCCGAACGCATGTGACCAGTTGTTGTGTCGCGTGTAACCTAGATTGACGCAGCGACGGAGGGGCAGCCTGAGGGACCGAACACCGATTCCTGGTAAGTACGTCCGTGGGTTGCCTCGTAGCAGCACAAGAGGTTTGTACTGATGTTTCAGGAATAAGAAAGTGAAAGGATTGCATCATTTACAAGAGTACTTCCTTCCGTGTATAGTTATGTGAGCTCGTAAATTCCACCGTCGGTTACAACAGAAACGGCAAATCGTGTCTACTGCCCCTTTTCACAACCCCCCCCACCCCCTTTTCGTTGCTTTTTTACATAGGTCAAATGGCAATTAGCACTACCCCAGCTACCATCCCCTCCCTGTCTTTGGCTTTACAGTGCCTAAAGTCAGGGAACTCCATGACCAATAACCCAGGAAAACTACTGTTGTACAATCGTGGGACACAAGTGTTGACACACTGTCCACTGAGTTTCGTTCACCGGCCCTGACTTTAAAATATATACACCGCATGGAAAGAGACTAATGTTCAGATATGTCACTACATATACACTCTCCATAATTTATTATATATGAATTTGTCAGTTGTGCACACTGATAACAAGTTTGTAATTTGTGGAGGAAAATGTATCTTTTTACATTTCGTTCAAATTTAGTCAAGGACAGCTAAAGTTGTTTACAAGGCTGTTATGCATTTGAATAAATGTTGTATTCATTCCTGCAACGTCCTCCCTAAGAAAACACGAAGAAAACATTGATAACTTGCACAAATATTCTGATATGATCTAAAAATATATAATGATAAAACCATTTAACTCTCGCTTGACAATGTTATGTAATGACGTCATCGACCATGCCAGCCGGCGCATTTAGGAAACTAGTAGGCTATTGTGAATTGAATTGAATTACAAAGCTATTATTTTGCATTTAAGAATACTAAGCGATTCGTTTGCATTTATGAAACTAAGCCATTACTTTGCATTTACGAATACTAAGTTATTATTATGCATTTAAGAAAACTGCTATTATTTTGCAGTAACTTTTTTTGGTCAATTTACGGTTTCACCCAACCAACGATTTTCTCACGTGGTTCATGTTTTTCTGCTGATAGATGTAGAGAATTCCGTGATTTTGTTCCTCATTTCCGTCGCAAATGTCTACTTTTCGAGTTATGCCTCTTTTCAAGTTATGCCTATCCCCTTCCCTAAACGATCTTGGGGGACCTGTGGGAACACGGGGTTTTTGGGTGGGGGAGCATGAAATCGACTAATATGCATTTCAAATGAGGTCGAGAAATCAACAGAATCGCATTAGAACACCAGTGAAAAGGCATAGTCTACATTTGTTTTGGTTGGAGCGGGGAAGCGGCCATTGTGATGTAAGCAGTGTTGCCAACGATCCGCTACGGGTGAACATCCCATTCTGATCTGCGCATGCGCGGACTTTGTTTACATACACAGGGTGGATTGTTTTCGGCACGGTACCATGTCTTTGCTCGCTTACTTATTGTGATCTGTCCCACTCGAGTTTATATTTGTTTTTTATGAAAGTAAATGATGACGTATGTTTTGAATTTGGAAAATGCGTGAAATATGAAAGTTGATTCCTGCACCTCTTGTATGTCAGCAAATGTGATAAATGAGATAACCTGCACCCCTTGTATGTCGGTATATGTGATAAATAAGATAACCTGCACCACTTGTAGGGGGAGGTGGGGCAAAATGGCATAGGTGGGTAATATGGACCACCCCGTTTTCTGTGTTTTTAGCTTCTGCCAGCTATTGATAATGATATGGACTTACTCCTCGGCTCATTAGTCAGCTGTAACATCGGGGCAAGTTTGGACGCCGTCGTTTGTTTGTGTGTGAAAAATCCCAGAATATTTTTTCACCAGCTGATCTATTGGTAAGGGTCTGATAAAATCGTGTTTATAGGAGTACTGTGACTCATAATTTCATGTGTTATTGCATGATTCTTTGGTATTACTCTGTGCATGAGTCTGACTACTGAAACATTTTTCTGCACCGCCATTGTTCCGCTGAGATTGTTGTTAACATTTTCATTGCCCTTGGGGCAGAACGGCCCACTTAACAATAATAATTATTTTTTGCTGCTAACTAACTCACAACTTCAGTGAACAAAGATAAGGACAAAGTGTTCTCTGTTTCTTTTATATGAATATTAATTTTATGTTCAGGAAGGTAATGTCACTTTTCGTTTGTGAGTTCATGTTGTTCATGCTAATGAGCAAAATAACAATTATTTTTGTAATGCATTAATAACTTTTATGTTCAGAAAGGTAATTTCACTTTCACTTGTGAGTAGTTTCATGAGAGTTCATTGGTGTTCATGCTATTGAGCCACAGATCATTTATTTTTGTAATGGAATAAGAACTTGATGTTCAGGAAGGTAATATCACTTTTCATTTGGAATTCATTGTTGTTCATGCTACTGAGCCTAAGAGCAATTATTGTTTTCTAATGGAATAAGAACTAGATTATTTTAGTTTTGTTAAGTAATCTTTCTAATGTGATTATCTGTCAAAACGTATGTTTGGAATGTTACCAAGCATTTCCATATGAGGGCCATTTTGCCCCATACGTGAGGTCCGTTTTGCCCCGACCGTTGTACAAAATGGTCCACTTGTGGCTATTTTTTTTTTTTTTAATTCAAGAGTAAAGGATCCAAAGTAATTCTTCCAAAGAGAGTTTATTTTGTTTAATGATGAATAAAGATTGCAAAAACACCAGCTATCTCTGAATATACTACAAAATTGATGCAAAATCTGGAGTGAGACCTTAAGGGTGCCGTTTTGCCCCACCTTCCCCTGTGTCGGTAAATGTGATAAGTGAGATAACCTGCACCCCTTGTACGTCGGTAAATGTGATTGGTGAGATAACCTGCACCCCCTGTACGTCGGTAAATGTGATAAATGTGATAACCTATACCCCTTGTATGTCGGTAAATGTAATAAATGTAATAACCTATACCCCTTGTATGTCGGTAAATGTAATAAATGTGATAACCCTTGTATGTCATCCTGGAATTTGGCCATTCTCTCATAAAAACTAGCATGCTGTATTGCCGCCATCTTGCCTGGACAAACTAATATCAACACTCTGTGATAGTAAACATTGGGTTCTGTGCATGCGCATATCAGGATCGGATAGACTAAAATACATTGATGAGATTTATCGCCACGCCGGGCTGCCCACAACATTTCCTCCCGTCACTCCAGAAACACAGGCCGAGGACCGCGAACTTGTTTTCCACTGGAATGCCTCAGATTTGCTACACTTTTTTGTGCTGTCTGTAGCGCCGGTAGGGTTTTTTGAGGGGCGTTATAGACGGCCCCAGCCTGTTAGTGGCGCAAGCTAATTTTATTTATGGTGGCTAGCGTGATGTATGACTTGCTTGGCCCATGGTGCCTCCCGGTGCTCCTCTTGACCGAAGTTGCTGAAGTTAAGGTTGATTGAAGATCCGGACAGCATGCCAAGTGCCTTCCCACCCCTCAACTTAGCCACAGCCTCTTTGACCTCAACCAGAGAGGATGAACTTTCGTCAATGGGTGGGTCAGCATCCACCACTTGTAACCCAGCAACTGGAAGCTGCCGACGTGGAGAGTCCACCATGTACAGCTGCTCAAAGTTCTCAGCCCAACGTGCCCTCTGCCCATTCATGTAAGACACGAGGCAGCCGTCAGCTGTTCGGATAGTGCTCACCTAATAAGAGGGAGACTTGGAGCGGAGCATCTTCACGGCTCGATAAGCAGGTCGGGGGTCATTCGCATTTAAATGGCCCTCGACTTCCTCAGCGAGACTCCTGACATACCTCTCCTTGTCTCTCCTCAGGAGAGCTCTAGTCCTATGCGACATAGCCCTGTATTGGTCCCGTTTCCCAGCAAGTCTGGCAGCGCGACTCTCCTCAATATTATCCAACGTCTCCACCGAGGCAAAGGCACTCCTAGATCTCGGGCGCTCTCCAGTGCACTCCTCAGCATCTTGCAGAGTCTTACGTTTGAAGGTATTCCACAGTTCTACAGGGTCTTCCAGGGTGCTGAGCACATCGAACCGATTTGAGACCGTCACTGCATACTCCTGAGCACATGCCAGGTCCTTCAGCCTCTCGAGATGGAACACAGTAGTGTTGCATCTCGAGATTCTTTTTGACCTAACATGAAGCTTGAGTGTTGCAACAACAAGCCTATGGTCAGTTGCAAAGAACGCAGCACTCCGGTAAACCCTGCAGTTCTGAAGGATCCTCCAACGAGTATTTACGAGAATGTGGTCGATCTCCTTAGCTACACCTCCGGCATCGCTATATCAAGTCCAGCGGTGCAGCTCTGGTCTCTGGTACCAGGAACCCGCAATTCTCAACTTTCTGGATTTTGCAAAATTCAGGAGGAGAGAGCTGTTGATCTTCCTGGTACATTTGCGGAAATGATTTCCTGTACCCGCTGTGGTAAGTCTTCCCTCCAACCGGCAACGTCGCAGTAGTGCTACTCAAGTGTTGTTGTGAATAAACGATGTTCGTCGTGTTCGGCTGTGAGTGGCGGAGAGGTTCACTGCTATTCAGGAAGTGTAAGGGAGGCTTTATCCATAATTAAGAGGTGAAAATAAATGTAGCATGTGTATGTAACACATGTTAAACCAAGACATCACTACAAAATAATAAAACCAGAGAGAAGACGAGGCGTATTATCTAGAGTCGAGACTTTGATGTTCCGCTCCTTCATCAGCATTCACGTGTGAACGTGTGCACTCTCTCTCTCCCTCTCTCTCGATGGAAATCCAATATAATTTTCTCACTTTCTAAGAAATCCGGCCACCTGTTTTTAACCAGTCTCTCACATACATTCGCAACCACACTAGTGAGTGATACCGGTCTGTAATTTAATGGGTCCGCTCTCTTGCCTCCCTTAAAAATTGGTACCGTACTATGTTTGCTCTCTTCCAATCTTGTGGTACCTTTTCTTCACTCAGAGAGGCACTCATTATGGAGTGCAGTTTCTCTGCAAGTTGATCACTACATTCTTTCAAGATCCACCCTGATACTCCATCCGGCCCCGTCGCCTTTCTTACATCCAATTTGTTCAAACTTTCTTTGACCTCCTGCACCGTTAACTGAGTCTCTTGCATAACCCTTCCTTTTTCTTGGCCCGGGGGTTGTACAAATTATTCTTTTGTAAAATTCTATGGAAGCTGTTATTCATCCCCTCTGCCATCTTTGCTGGGTCCTCATATGTGGTTTCATCCATTTTCAGTTTATCGATTTTTTCTCTGTTCTTTAATTTGCCGTTCTTTTTTTTTTTTTTTTTTTTTTTTACATTGCAGCCTATTGCGCCGGTAGGCTTCTTCCCGGCGGATCATGATGGTCGGTCCAAGGCTTCTTTCCGGTAGGTCCTGATGGTCGGCCCAGCCCGTTCTGGCGCAGGCGAGTGTTTTATAGTGGCGCCATCTTGCATTGGCTCATGCTGCCCTCCCAGAGCTCATCTTTGATCCTAGAATCTAGAGTCCGGGTTGATAGGTGGTCTTCTGGACAGCATGTGGGCAGTTTTAAGCCACTCGGTGGCGGCTGAAAAATCCCAGCTTGGTGGCACCGGGCGGGGATTGAACTCGCGTCCTCCTGAACACGAGGCCGTTACTTTGACGACTCAGCCACCGCCTCCCCATACGTCTATAAAATAGTTTCGGTAGGTCTTTTCACTTGTCGATTATATCTTTTTCATATTTCCTTTTTTCTTCTCTTCTAATCTTTGTATATTCATTCCTTGCTTGTTTGAAATCGTTCCACGAGTTAATTCTTCTTCGTCTCCTCCATCCCTTCCAAGCTTCCTCTTTTCTCTTTCTAACTATCTCGGATCTCTTGTTAAACCACTCCTTTTTACCAACATCCTTTTTGGCTACTTTGGGGACATATCTATTTTCGGTTTCCTTGTATAGCTTTAAAAACGCCTTCCACTTATCCTGTGTACTCTTGGCTTTGAACAGCCCACTCCAATTTGCATTTTCAAAAAAGGTTCTCATGCTAACAAAGTCACAGTAGTTGCTTCTCCCAATTTTGTGATTTTCGTTTCGGTCAATCGTTTTCTTTTCTGACTCTTCAAATTCCACAACCTCGTGGTCACTCTTCGCTATTGGACAATCTACGTTAAGATTTTCTATTATTTCCGGCGCCTTACTAAATATATACCAGGTCTAATCTTGATGCCTCGCCTTCTTTCCCGAATCTGGTATGTTCCTTGATCCACTGAGTCAGCACATGTTCCACTGCCAGTTGCAGGAGTCTTCCTCCCCACGACTCGTCTGCTCCCTGCGTCTCCCAATCCTCCCATTCCTCCTCCATGCAGCTGAAATCACCCATTATAAGTATTCTCTCACACGCCCTCAACATTTCATCCTTGCAACTCACCGTTTCTTGTATCATTTGTTTATATTCCCGCAACCCCATACGCTTGTTCATGGGGGCACATACCCTACTACATAATGCCTCCTTCTTCCTTCAGCACCACCTCTGTCAAGCCTTCACCCTCAATTACCTCCTCCACCCTAATGCCTTTTTTAACCATTAACATCACACCTCCTCCCTGTTTTATCTTTCTGTCTCTCCTCCATATGTTGTTTGCACCTTCTCCAATCCCCACCACCTCAATTGAGTCACAACTTAGTTTCCGTCAGCCCCACAGTATCAGGTTCTTTGTCTCTCAAATAGTCCTTAACTCTATCTACGATGAAAGTATTCCATTAATATTCGTATATGTCACTTTCCACCCTTTCTCCTTTTCTGTTAGTTTTATTCCCTTCTTCCTCTCGACCCTATGAACTACTTTCTCACTTTCATATCCATTACTCTCCAAAAAAACTCCCTCTTCTCTTCTTGCGATCTCTTCTCATTTAAATCACGAACCTCACCTCTAAAGGCGGCTTTACACTTGGCAATTCGCGGCTGGCAATACAGGCGCGGCAGCATTTTTGGTCTGGGTCTGGGAGTTCTTCTCGCGGCAAGTTCTCTGCAGCTGAGCGTGTCCGTCTTGTATTGCCGACTGGCGGCTGGGTAAACAACATGTCGGCGCCAATAAAACAAGAAATGACAGATGCAGAAAACAAGATTTGGAGCCGGGAGGCCGAGGTGGCATTGCTAGAGGAAGTGAGACAGCATCGACACTTGTGGGACCCACAAGATAAGCTCTACAAGAAGCAGAGTCTGCGCAAAACAACTTTTGAGAGAGTGGCAGCAACATTGCGGGAAATGTTTATCTCTTTGCGAGATATCGAAGGAGGTATAAGGAACGGTTATTTTCGTGTATTTTATAATCACACTATGTAATGCCTGGGGGTTGGGATGGCATGTTCCTCCCTTCTCCTTTGTTGTTAAATGCAACAATAAACAATCAATCAATCAATTAATACTACTTATGATAAAACTCGTTTACTTAAAGTATTTCTACAATATTAGGCTTATGTACCAAACTCATTGTGGTTTTAAGATATGGTAGTAGCCTTTTGGGGTGTCTGGGGTGAATTCATGCCCTTGCATTTAATAGCAGTTTACGTCTTGATGCTCCCGGCGGCTCCTCCCACGTGTGAAGGTACTTTCTCCCGAGAGCACCTGTTGGTAGTAGCGAGTGTTCTAAGTGCTAATCGGTTCACGGATAGAGAAAGTCATATCCGCCAGGGTTACTTTATTAGACAAAACTTACACAGCTCATCACGACAAGGACAACACATAGGATAGGTGTTTGTTTGTGTATGCGTTTGTGTGAATGGTGTTTGTGTAGGTTAACATTTAAGTGTTGGTGTATGTGTGGAACAATGTGTAACGGTGGACAACAAGAGAACGTGGACGGACAGTCAAAGGTAAACGAATACAAGGAAAGTTAACGATGAAGACGCGACAAGACAGACTGGTAGACACAGTGACGATGGACATTACATGAAAACACTGAGAATCTTAAGTCTCTCTTTGCAGCACCCCATTTTCTTGTCACTGAAGGGAAGGAACACGGAATTTGAGCGGTGACTGCTACAGATTACTCCCTCCCCAGTGACGAGGAAGGAGGAACGAAATCTTCCCTGGTGCTGGGGCGCTGTGGCAGACGGTGATGCGTTGTGATGAGTAGCGTTGTGTAGAGTTGTGTCGAGATGCGCGGTAAGTTGCGCTGAGTAGTTGCGTTGAGGTGCGCGGTAAGTTGCGCTGAGTAGAGTTGCGTTGAGTAGTTCAGTTACGGTGAGTCGAGCTGGGGCGAGTAGTGCAGTGACAACAGCTACGGTGAGTCGAGCTGGAGTGAGTAATGCGGTGACAACAGCTACGGTGAGTCGAGCTGAAGTGAGTAATGCGGTGACAACAGCTACGGTGAGTCGAGCTGGAGTGAGTAATGCGGTGACAACAGCTACGATGAGTCGAGCTGGAGTAGCGCGTAGGAGACAGCTACGGTGAGTCGAGCTGAGATGAGTAGCGCAGTGAGGACAGCTATGGTAAGTCGAGCTGAAGTGTTGAACAGCGAGGGGTTGAGCAGCGAGGGGTTGAGCAGCGAGGAGTTGAGCAGCGTGAGGTGGGCTGCATGAGGTGGGCTGCATGAGGTGGGCTGCGTAAGGTGGGCTGCGGTGAGTTGAGTGGTTGGCTGTTTAATAGATCCTGGAAGGCTTGAGGGCCTGTTTACACGAGGCGTTTCTAACGCGCGTTAGCAAACGCCGCGTTAGGAATTTCAATGATAACCTATGGAGCTGTTCACACGTGACGCGCGTTTTCCCCTGACGTCACTTCCTAACGCGCGTTTCGCCAGCGGGTCGAGATACATTGGAGCTTATGGGAGCGTTTACACAGGGCGGTAAACGCCGCGGTTTGAAAGTGGTGGGCCCTCTAATTGGGTGGGCTGCAACCAATGAGGAGATAATATGCGTTACTATGGCAACCACTCCACGTGGAGGAGGTTTTCAGTCGGGTTACACGCACGCACCCACCCACACCACAAGCACAGTCCCTTCACTGGCAGTCATGGAGGAACAGAGGCTTGAGGCAATTGATACGGACCTTCTCATACATGAAATACAGAAACGTCCAGCCATATGGGATATGCAGTCTCCGGACTATAAAGATCGACAGTTGAAAAAAAAATGTTGGGAAGAAATAACAGATATCTTCTGTAGTTCAGGAGAGGTGAAGGACAAACAACTTATTGGTAAGTTAACAAAATAACTTTATTTTTGTATGTTTCAACTTGTACACTACAACTCAGCAGCAACATGGCTTTCTCGCCAATCTAAACCATTCCATCCTGCCATGCAAGTTTGCCTTCATTTATAAAATAATCTGCATATTTATCCCTTGCTGTGTTTGCAGACATGGCTCCCCAAGGTGCATTTCTGTCGTGTAGTTCTACCAATGGTGCTTGAAACAGTGTATCTTCATACCTGTATCCATCTCTTGCCCTAACATAATTACGCAACATGCAACATGCCTTTATTATTTCTTCAGCAAAGTCTATATTAACATTGATAGGTCTGTGAAATATGCGCCACTTGTTAGCTAGGATACCAAAGGTACATTCAATGTATCTGCGTGCTCTAGATAATCTGTAATTAAATATTTTCTTCTTGTGTACTAGGTGTTTTCCACTGTAGGTCCTCATTACATTTTCCATAATTCCAAAGGCCTCATCTCCAACAATTACATGAGGGAAACATGTCTCAGCGGTGGAAATAGGCTTTGGCCCTGGTATATCTAGTTTATTTTCCACAAGTTTTTGGTACATGATGGAACTGTTAAATATTGATGCATCGCTACTTTTCCCATATGCACCAATATCCACACAGATAAATGAATAATTAGCATCACATACAGCTAACAACACAGTTGAAAAGAAGGACTTATAGTACAAAGATCCTGTACCAGTAGGTTGGGTTAATCTGATGTGTTTACCATCAATTGCACCAATGCAGTTAGGAAAGTCAGCATACTTCTGGAATCCTTTTGCTACGTCTTCCCACTTCTGTTTAGTCATTTCTGGCATGCGCATCGTCTTCAGTCTATCCCATATGGCTGCACATACTTGTCGCAATATTCTTGATATTGTTGCCTTCCCGACTCGATATCCATAATGCAGGTCAGCAATAGAACATCCTGTGGCCAAGTACCTACAGAGAAAGATAACATTATAAATTTAATTTCTAGGATAGGCTATTGTATCTCTCTCTCTCTCTCTCTCTCTCTCTCTCTCTCTCTCTCTCTCTCTCTCTCTCTCCGCGCACGCACACACACACAAAAATATTTTTCTTATACGCTATAAACATTCAAAATTCTGTGACACTTAAGTATTTTGTACAATTATTTTTCAGGCCAGTCCTTGCAAAAGAAGTGGAAGCATTTGCGAGATAACTTCGGAAGGGAATTAAAGAGACAAAAGACTCTACCATCCGGGTCACAGGCAAGAAAGGGCACCTACATATATTTTAGGAGACTGCAGTTTCTTGAAAATGATGGAGACGGACTGTGTGATGACGTTGATGTGACAGGAGAACATGGCGAGAAGGGAAGTACATCTACATCAACAAAGAAAAAAATGAAGCTAAATCCAGGTGATCTGCATATCGCTAATATTTTGGAACGAAGTTTGTTGGCGAGACAAAATGAAGAAGAAAAACAGAATGATGAGGATAAATTATTTTGCTTGTCACTCTACAAAGAAATGAAGAAGGTGCCAGAAAGCAGTCGTTTAATGACCAAAATTGAGCTACTAAATGTAGTTCATCGTGCTCAGACACTTGGAACTCAGCATCCAATACAGCCAGTTCAGTATGCAAACTCCTTTACTCAACCATTTCCACATTACTCAGGACACACTGGTCAACCCCATATACCATATACCCGCGTGTGCCCCACACCTTCACCAAGCAACTCGGTATATAACAATATAACATACAACCAGTCCACCAGGCACACCCACACAATCCACCAACTGCAGGTCCATCAGGATACAACCCACACACACCATCATCACCTTCAGAAGTTCATCCCATGATTCCTTCACCAGGTGCAACAAGTCATGGTTCTGACACACAGTCAGACTACATAGATCTTTTTGAACAGTAATAAAAACAAATCGTAAAAGTGTGTGCCAAATGTTGAGTTTTCACCCAATGTTCTTCAAATGTGAAAACAGAAGGAATAACTTATCTTCTCCCTATTTTATATTTCACTCCAATTTCGCCTGGTGTTATGATGTTTTCACTTTGAGAGGAAACAATTAAATTGTAAAGAATGGTAATTTTCAATAAAAACTCACCTTAATGATATGACAAGTTTCTCTTCTGGGCAGATAGCATCCCTCATCAAGGTGTTGCATGAAGATATTTCTTCCTGGGTAAGTCCAAGCAGCTCATCGAAGGACTTCACTGACATTCTAAAATAGTTGAAAAACTTGGCTTCATGTTGTCTTAAGCTCGGGTACAAGGTTGCATACATGCCATGGGTAAGTTTGTCTCGTAAAATTGGATGAATCCAATATCTCCTTTCTCGCCGCTTGCGCCGCTTCAAACGGCGATGCAAGAGCCAAGCACATGCTACCTCTTCTACGTCCATCCTGGTTGGTACTGTCTTCTCCAAAGAGACTATATACGAAGAGATAGTGGTATGTAGTAATTCCTCGGGCGTGCGGAAGTAGCATCATCTATTGCAGCCCACCAAAAACGTCACTTTTCAGGGGTAGCTTAACTATTTTTGAAGTACCTGCCACAGCACCCTATCCACCCTTCACTTATTTTTTTTCATTGTAAAATGATTTACTAATGGGGTAAAGAAAAATATATTTGTTCTTATGTTTTATTAGGTATTATCTACACTATATCAATTTGTTTTTTTGGAAAAATATGATGTTGAAAGCATTTGCTAATATATATATATATATATATATATATATATATATATATATATATTATATATATATATATATATATATATATATATATATATATATGTGTGTGTGTGTGTGTGTGTGTGTGTGTGTGTGTAGCAAACATATCCAGTGCTTTAAATACAAGCAAAGCATACAACATTCTATGCATGCTAAATTACTATAATGCCTTTGCAACTGTGGTAACCCGGATGTCACACTGGTCCTGTGTCCCAGGGTAATGGGTTCCCTAACACCACAGGCTCATGGGCTAATGTTACAGAGATGAGCACCGAGGCCACGTGCTGCTACAGCGTATGCCCCCAGCCTTACCTTTTGCAAAATGCTCTTAGCTGAGTAAAAATATCATACTAACTGTACAAGTGCCAGATAATGGCAAGCATTGCATACTGCTTGACAGGGCAGAGAACAAAAGCTTATAAGCATTACAACTGAAATAAACAATGGGAGACACTCAAAGCTTGTTAACTGAACATGACCCAATTTATAACAGGCAAAACCAACAATGGTGCGTTATATACAATGAAAACTGTATAAAAATGTTGCAAGGCACATCAATATAAGAGCAAAGCATCATAAAACATGCTGAAATACATGATGGAGGACATTAAGAAGGTAACACATGAGTTGTCTTAAATGGAATGCAATAACTTGGTGGTCCTGGGAGACAGGCGAGCCTGGAGGTGAAAATGGAATGTAGGACACGGTATGATCTCACAAGCTCTGACCTTGGTGTTAGGGTCATGAAGATATTAAGCTCAGCAGGCACAACTATGCAGCGGACGCACATATGATAAAAACAAATGAGACAAAATAAGGCAACTCAGTGTAAGAAAATAGCAGGAAAGTTATGCTGCAGTATGTGACACACCAAATTACAGGGCAGAGAGTGATATGTATTTCATAGGCTACATCAGTAAACATGTAGCATTTATTGCAGGAAGCACACATTAAAGTTGGATGTAATAAAATATATGTTTTTAGCACACATTAAAGTTGGATGTAATAAAATATATGTTTTTAGCACACATTAAAGTTGGATGTAATAAAAAATATGTTTTTAGCACACATTAAAGGTGGATGTAATAAAATCATTTGATATGAAACTCCTTGAACTGGCCAACCAAACAAACCACTCTCTGTCCCCCCCACCCCCTCTTCAAAAAAGCATTATTTTTCACAAGGTTTATGAGGCATTAGTCAAGAATATCAACTGCCATTACATTTTGTAAATCATACCTATGTGATTATGTATATCATATAAAGCAGAAAAAAATTTGCAAGCTGTAACACAAACAAGATTACTCCTGGAAGCCACATTAATGATTCCAGACACGTGATGATAGACACTTAGTGTGATGAAATTACATGCTGTATTTCACATTATGAAACCAAGCCAAGTGTCACTGCAGGACATATTAGGTAAGGCAGACATCAAAAGCTTGCTACCTGAACAAGATTAAATATAACAGGCAAAATCCACAATAAAGCATTGCATACTGTTGGGTAGGGCAGAGAACAAATGCTTCCAAGCATTACACCTGAAATAAACAATGGCAGATATTCAAAGCTTGTGAGCTGAACAAGATCTGATTTATAACAGGCAAAACCAACAATGGTGCATTACATGCGATATCTGGCAGGGGATTCCTTGCATTACAATTGGAAAGTGGCAGACACCTAAAGCTTTTTAACTGAACAAGATCTGATTTATAACAAGCAAAACCAACAATGGTGCATTACGTGAGATATCTAGCAGGGAAGATAAATGATTCCTTGCATTACAACTGGAAAGTGGCAGACACCCAGAGCTTGTTAATTGAACAAGATCTGATTTATAACAAGCAAGCCCAACAATGGTGCATTACTTGCAATATTTGGCAATATGGAAAAAAAATTATTGGCGTAACAAGAGTAATACTAAATAATGGCAAATCCCACAAAGTTTCTCTTCTTTTGACAAAGCCTGTGCTCTTTGCTGCAGGGCTGTCAGAGTCTGTTTGCTCCAGCCAACATGTACTGAAATACCCCTGAGTCATGAGTGAAGTGTTGAAACTGAAGACAAGTGAAATACTGTGCTCAGAAATCTATTAGCATTTGGACTTTGATAGTATAAGGCCAAAGCAAATCTCCTCTCTTGTAACCCATATCTCCTACTAGGCTTAGATCTTGGCATCTTGCAGCATGTTGAACCTGACCTCAGAAAAAATCCATCCCTATTGGATCTAAAAAATTGCTGGCTCTGGGCAAAAACTGCCAAGGATTTGTAACAGCCTGGGCTTTGAGCTGCCTTGCCTCCCGGTGCAGACGACAGACTGTTGTGTGCAGCAATTTTCACTTTTCATGTCTGAAAATACATGAAAAAATATTTAATCACAATTAATCACAATTCTAAATAATAAAATATGTGCATGTAATTGCATTATTTTCAGTGCTATAAGGACAGTGAATCTAAGCATTGACATTATGTCTGCACGCCAGCATCGATGGAAGGCTTCACTTAAGATTGCCTGACAAGAGTAATATTTTCAGGAGAGATGGGGGAGAGGATACAACTGGAGACTCTTGACAGATATAATGTCTAGATCTACAAGCACCCATTTACCATATATATCTTTGATGTTCAGTCCATACTAAAACATTTGTCAATGTGTTGCCACACTAAAAATATAAAAATTCCCTGTTTCTGCAATGTTAGTCATACCTAAGCCCTGCTAAACCATCCAAGTGAATCAAGAATGAGTTCTGGGCGGCAGCATGAGCCAAAACTAAATGGCACCACAAAAAAAAAAGAAAAAAAAAAAAAGCCGGCATCATGACGGGCTGGGCCGACCGCCAGGCGCCTGAAGAAAACCTACCGGCGCTATAGGCAGGTGGAAAAAAAAAAAAAAAAAAATCACATCAGAAGAATGGACAAAGGTTTGTTAGTGGCATTTCAAGGTTATGCTACCTCTTCAAAGATTGGCCAGTCATGGTTTAAAGTGGAACAGGATAAACAAGAAACAGGTAGATATCTGTGGACACTACTGTTACTATCAAATGCCAGCCTATGGCAAAATTTGAACCTATGCTATCAAAAACATAAGACCCATATGCTGATCACTCGACTAATCGTAACGGTACTACACCCATAGAAACATAATAAAGAGTTTAAATATATCATTCAAAATTTCAACCTTTTTACATACTTTTTTTTTTGAGATATGAAGCCTTCTGGTGTAACAGTTGAATATTGAACTCAATTTGTATGCAGAGATGTGAGGTATGTTATTAAGCTGTAATGTTTCCAACACATTAGTTGTGATTAAAGCAACACGGAATAGTAACTAAAGAGGATAAATTATCACTGAG
Organism: Eriocheir sinensis; assembly: GCF_024679095.1. Classification (NCBI taxonomy): domain Eukaryota; kingdom Metazoa; phylum Arthropoda; class Malacostraca; order Decapoda; family Varunidae; genus Eriocheir; species Eriocheir sinensis. Next base: position 13,056,284 of record NC_066531.1, on the reverse strand, counting down.
AGCAAGAGGTTCCTTATTATATTGTGGTGAGCTTGATGGCCGAGTCGAGTTTCCACCAATCCCATCAAGTTCACACCTGTTGAGAGGCAATTTTTTAATCAAAGTGAAAAATGGATGCAAATGGTCACTAAAACTAGTTATTATACTTGGTGTCACAAATTTGGGCAAATAATTTAGGGAAGGACTCCTGGACTTGGCGTCACTGATGAGGTAAATGATCTCGTGCACTCATTGGGCTATAATATATACATTGTTATAATGTGTATTATTGTCTTGTTTCAATATATTACCTACTGATAATGGAAATACATGTCAGGATTAATCATCAAATACAAGGCAAAAAGAATCATGTATGGAAATTGTGAACTTTTAAGTTCATGTAACAAACAAAGTTTATTATACACAAAAAGGTTGGATACTTCAGATGTAAAAGATTTTTGGATATAATATCACCCCCTTCCTCCATATTGGTTATTTAAAGTGAGGGTTGACTACAGCTGATTATTATTTGCGGCAGGTTACACGACACTTTTTTTAGTGCAAAGCATCTGGAAATCAATGATCATTATAAGGAATACTTCTCATGAGTAGCTACTAAAACTTGACAACCTAGAAGGATGCACCATCAGACTGTAAAGGATAGATATATTATAAGACATAGCTACATTGGTGGATCCAAAGGGGGGCCCAGGCCCCCCCAATGTTCCTGAGTGATACAGGAAAACTAGCTCAAAAGCGCGCTGCGGCTAAAACAATGCTTTGGCACAAAGTCCAGGCCGTTATACCCATTGATTTAGGTCACTCCACCAGTTTTTCAAGACCAGGACTGCCGAGAATGGCTAATCGGTAATGCTAATGCTCCTTCCACCCGCAAAAAGTCTGACATCCTCCCAAAAACTCATTTCCTGGATCTACACCCAAAGACATACCGTAACATGGTTCATTGATCATGGACAAAAAAAATGTTAAGACAATCAATATCCAATCATTTCAGGATACATAAATCAGCATCCATATGAAGGAATTCTACAACTTAAAAGTGATGTTGAGCAGGGCATGTGTTAAGTGACTTGCACAGTCTATTTTGTGAAGTCATAATTAGATTAATAACACAACAATCAACAAACACTAGATGAAGTATTCATACCAAAATCAGTACATGGAGCTGGTGCACTGCAATGGGAAGCACATTCCTGCAGCTCACCAAGAGGGTTGAATGATGCCATGTACTTCAGGGGGGGTGGCTAAATGTCTTCACCCTTGGCCTCTTTCTTGGCCTCTCCCCCTTCAGCTGCCACATTCTCTTGGATGATATCGGACGTGTTCGGATCTGTTGGGATGTGGTTGTGTTAGATGTGGAATAACAAACGACAGTGGAACATGGAAGGAAAGAGTATGTCCACACGGTAAAATACAGAGATGAGGATTGCACTGCATTAGTTGAGTGATTACAAGATGTAAATTGAAATTCTTTGGATACTGAAAGGATGTACGGAGACAACTGGGTGAGAAGGGAGAGAGATGCAGATTTTTGTTATATAGCTAGATACACCAATGAAGACTTAGGACATACACATTCAGAAAGACCACAATTTTGGCTGCTAGACAGAAAAACACTAGATGTCAAAGTGCCAGGACATTGAAGGAAGTAATAATAAGAAAAGCAATAATAATTAATATATTTCTGATATTTTTGTTTATCTTAATACTAGTATTGGAATTTTCAAACACTGAGAATATAATAAATAAATATTGATAAATTAATTAAAATAAATACATTAATTGTACTAATACTACCACTAACAATATCAACAGCACTGCACCTAATAGACTGAGCAATAAACTGAGTCTGATATGTAACCATAATTAAACCGTCTCTGTCTGAGTGTTATGTGAAGCTTGCTCCATGCACCGTGATAGGAATGGCATAGATGCATGCAGGTTGCTGAGATGCTCACAGTCACCAGCCACTTGTAGATATGGCACCAAAATGTGTTGGAAGCATTGGCGGGCAACTTCCATTTATTTAACTATTATTTTCTTTAAACAAAGGAGACAGCTCAAGAGCAACAAAGCGTACTAGAAAAAAAAGCCCCACTACTCGCCACTCCCAAACAGACAAAAGTAGAGTCTTGATACACTCTTCTTGAAGGTCAAATTATAGGCACGAGGAAATGCGGACAATGGAAGGCTGTTCCAGTTTATCAGTGTAAGGGATGAAAGAGTGGAGACATGCTGGTTAACTTTTGCATAAGATGTTTGGCAAGATAGAACATGCAGTAATTGACTTAAATTAGAAAAGTATAGATTTAGGAGGGAAATGGGCAGGCATTGGTTTAATAATAGGGTGGTGGGGGAATGGAATATATTCCGCAATCACATAGTGAGTGCAGGGACGATAGCTTGTTTTAAGAGTAGACTGGATAGCTACATGGACGAGGCTAACAGGTGGTAATGGGGTGGAATCTGGAGCTGCCGTGTGTAGGCCATTCGGCCTCTTGCCGCGGGAGGAGGGGAGGCATGCAGTTAGCAAGGGCGCCAAAGATGCCTGGAGGCCTCCTCCAGGCATCTTTGGCGCCCTTCAGGCATCTTCTGTGCCCCATTGTGTTCATCCCGGCGCTCACCCACCCACCCACACCCCTCCTCCTTCCTGCCTTCCCGGTGGTCCGGCGACTGAGACACACACATCGTGTGACACACTACTCAGACTCAGTGAACACTCAAACACAGTGCGACACATTACTGAGACACAGTGCCACACACTCAGTGTACACGCCATACACAGACTCAGTGTACACGCCATACAGACTCAGTGTATACGCCGCCACACACCACACAGACTCAGAGAGACACGCAAAAACAGTGTGACACAGAGGGTGCCTGTGGGAGACGCAGAAGGCGTCTGGAGGAGGGCACAAAGGGTGCCTGGGGGAGGCACAAAGGGTGCCTGGGGGAGGCACAGAGGGTGCCTGGGGGAGGCACAGATGGTGCCTGGGGGAGGCACAGAGGATGCCTGGGGGAGGCGCAGAGGGCGCCTGGGGGAGGGCGGGGGAGAACCCTGAAGGAGGCAACTACGCCTACGGCGTAATATTTCTCCCGACCTGAGTGCTCAGCCCCACGAACCCTGAATGGAGGTGAGGATTTTTGCCCCAGGAGAGGGCGGACGAATGGACAAGTTACCCTGCCCACTGGGCAGGGTAACTTGTCCCAGGTCCTCCACTCTGGGAGAGAGTGCCCTTGGTACGGCACCGGCTATAAGCCACCTGGAACCATAGCAACACTGCAGGGTCACCAATTGTTGGTAGTAGCGAGTGTTCTAAGTGCTAATCGGTTCACGGATAGAGAAAGTCATATCCGCCAGGGTTACTTTATTAGACAAAACTTACACAGCTCATCACGACAAGGACAACACATAGGATGGGTGTTTGTGTATGCGTTTGTGTGAATGTTGTTTGTGTAGGTTAACATTTAAGTGTTGGTGTATGTGTGGAACAATGTGTAACGGTGCACAACAAGAGAACGTGGACGGACAGTCAAAGGTAAACGAATACAAGGAAAGTTAACGATGAAGACGCGACAAGACAGACTGGTAGACACAGTGACGATGGACATTACATGAAAACACTGAGAATCTTAAGTCTCTCTTTGCAGCACCCCATTTTCTTGTCACTGAGGGGAAGGAACACGGAATTTGAGCGGTGACTGCTACACACCCAGCCGGTCTAGCCGCTAGATCGTCGCGGGTGTATTGCCGGCCAGGAATTGCCACGTGTAAAATGTGTGTGTGTGTGTGTGTGTGTGTGTGTGTGTGTGTGTGTGTGTGTAAATCACCACGACCTGATCACGCGTTGGTCTCGTAATCGCCAGCAGCAGGTGCCCTCCCGACATGAGCAAGTGCTCTTTATCGTCGATCTTTGGGTACTGCCAGGACCTCACACACCACACACCCCATCCCCTTTGCTCAAGGGGGGATAGTAACCACTCCTAGTCAACGGAAAGAATCCGTCCTGAGCGGGCTCAAACTGCCGCCCTGTCAGACCGTGAAGCCTGGGAGTGTGTGTGTGTGTGTGTGTGTGTGTGTGTGTGTGTGTGTGTGTGTGTGTGTGTGTGTGTGTGTGTGTGTGTAGTTCATTCATAACACCCTGATCACGAGTCTCTCTCTCTCACACACACACACACACACACACACACACAGAGAGAGAGAGAGAGAGAGAGAGAGAGAGAGAGAGAGAGAGAGAGAGAGAGAGAGAGAGAGCAACTTCAGCTGGCCGTGCAATAAGCCGGAGCCTTACTGCACTCACACCTCACTATCACCTGTCATCCTCGTCCATGTAGCTATCCAGTCTACTCAAACCAAGCTACCGTCGCTGCACTAACTATGTGATTGCTTAGTCTTAGTCTTATTCTATCTAGAGAGAAAGAGAGAGAGAGAGAGAGAGAGAGAGAGAGAGGCGGGCCACACTTGTCATGGAGGTGGGCGGAGCTTGAGAGCCAGCCGGCAAATCAGCGAGGAGTGCGGCGCGGGGCTAGAAAACTGTACCTACCATTGTAAATATATAAAGGATGTATAAAGGAATTGTACTGTACTGTAGTCATGCCCTGCCTGTGATTCTCCCGTCTCTTCCCTGCTGCAGGATAATGTCTGAGGGCGGCAGTCGGGGCGACGTGGCAATGAGGGTGATCGCGAAAGTCCACAGGCCGGGGGTCACGCCGGAGGAGATGGTGGTCGGCTACAACGAGTGGTCCGAGAACTACGATGAGAGAGAGAGAGAGAGAGAGAGAGAGAGAGAGAGAGAGAGAGAGATGCCTTCGGTACGAAGTGCCTACGCAGAATCATGGGGTATCGCTGGAATGATTTTGCGTTAAACCGGCGACTACTCCTTGAGGTCCGGGAGTGAAGTGATGCGGCCCCTGGGGTACCCACCTGTAATCACCCGCTTCCCCGTCCCCTTAGATGATCTGGAAAGGCGGGTACCGTGGCCCCGCCATCACGCTGGAGGAGGCGCTGCGTTGGATACCCTCGGAGCAGCGAGCTAAGGCCAGGGTGCTGGACGTGGCCGCTGGGACGGGCTGCGTGGGCCGCGAACTCCACCGGGAAGGCTTCAGGTGGGTGCCGCAGGGCCGCAGACAGGGGGATGTCCGGTCACCATACTTAAATATCCTCCAGTCCACTCCCTCCTGCCTGCCAGTGCCTCAGCCTCAACACAAGTCTAACGCCAAGAGAGGAAGATGATGTGTTGGAAATTACAGCAGCTTGTGTAGAGGCAGGGCCGCTGAGTGTGAACTGGGAGCGGGCAGGAGCGGCATTACTATAGTCCATCAACTCTAACTTAAAATTGAGCCCTGTGACTTGGCCCGGGGAAACCCCCATTGTTTACAGATCTAGCGATGACCAGCGCATGACGTTTTGTCTCACTGTTAGTCTGTACGTTATCTATTTATGGAATTTACATACATTCATAATACGACTGCGTGGTGTTATGAATGGCTTGGGATTAGAGGGATTGATTGATTGATTGATATAGAGTTTCTTTCATTGCGCCGCAACATCTTGGTCATATGGGACCGGAGTAATAAAATGGAAGGCAAATAATTAAAATAATCTAAGGGTGATAAAAGTTATTAGGAAGATAGTTTTGAAATGGTCCATTCAGATATAGCACTAGTTTAATATATAATAAAATGTTTATTAAAAATGCATTAGTGAAATACAAAGAACTTTCTATAAAGAGACCCTACAAGAGATGGAGGATGCCCATCTCCTGCAGATACCCCATGACGTCATGTCCAGGGGTGAACGCCTTTTCACCCAGCATTAGGGAAAGGGAAAAATTCCCATGTACATCACGACACCGGGAGAGGTACTGCTCTCGCAGATCCCGCAGACTGCGGCACTCGACCTGGGATTAGAGGGAAAGACAACGACTCAGTAAACCTTCCATATCACTTGGCAACGTGGCTCATGCAACTTTGCCGCCTGACGGACCTTGGCAACAGGCGCCAGGCCGCACCATTCAACGTTACGCCACAATGGACAAATGAAGTAGATCTCACTCTTGCGCCCTGCGCAGCCATGCAGAGAGAGAGAGAGAGAGAGAGAGAGAGAGAGAGAGAGAGAGAGAGAGAGAGAGAGAGAGAGAGAGAGAGAGAGAGAGCCACCCTCTCTGAGGAGAGTAATGGAGTGATGTGGCACCAGCGCGGTCTCGTGGGGAATCCTTGTGTCGCGCCCAAGGGCTCAAGTTAAAATCGATAGTCTATACTATGTTAGGAATTAGGCCAGTTAACCGGGGGACTAGACAAATTAACTACTTCCCTTATGGAACTAGTCTCGGGCCGAGAGTTCAAGCCAACTATGAGTATCGTCTGAGCTCAAATAAGCCTTGGATGGTACTTGAATACTTCGGTCATCGGCTCCCAAACCGAGACAGAATCAACTTATTCACTGCCTGAAGACTAACCACATTTACCATGAAAGGAATAACAATAGTGAAGTGTTTCCTTTCATGAAATAATAACTAATTGTTCTTGCTGAATTAAAATTAAAGAGCAAAGATAATTTAATCTATGGAAACAGAGAGGAAAGCCACCCCATCTGGCGAGAGAAATTAAAAATATCGCTTCAGACCCACGTGGTTGGTTTTCTCTCACTCCACCACCGGCCTTCACAAAGTAAAGACCAAGGCACTGCAGCCCACCCATTAACTCGGACGCAGTGTGCCTTCTATTACCTGACTGAGGGATACTACACCCGGCAACGAGACTTCAGAGACGACAATATCTTTTGAAACCCGCTTCTCAGCTAAGTGCCCCCAGCAGTTATTTGAGACAGATAGATTTTACTACACGGATCCGGTAGGATTATTATTTGTTCGGCTGTCTGGAGTTGCTTGTTGGATACCTTCACCACTTAAAAGCTGGTAAGCACTTGTTTGTTTGGGATTGTCTGACGGGTGTGTTATTCACTTTGCGAGTGACCTAACTGTTGGGTAGGGTAAATTTACTGATTCCCAACAACTACTACTACCGCTATAACTTCTACTACTACTACTACAACTACTACAGCCGCCTCCCACAGGCACATAGACGCTGTGGACCCGTCGGAGGGCATGATGAAGCAGCGGGAGACTGGCATCTATACCAACGACTTCCTGGAGTTTATCGGCAGCGGACACTCCACCGTGCCCAAAGGTATTAGTAGTTTTTTTTATTTTTTTACATCAAAGGACACGGTTCAAGGGCAACAAGAAGAGTACAAACAAAAGCCTGCTACTCGCCTCTCCAATAAAAGATAAAAGTAAAGAGTAGCCAAAATAGAGGTCAATTTCGAGAGGAGAGGTGTCTTGATACACTTCTTGAAATATGTCAAGTCATAGACAGGGGGAAATACAGACGAAGGAAGGTTGTTCCAGAGTTTACCTCTTGCATAAGGGTTTTGGATAGTATAGGGATGAGCATGAATAGAAAGTCGTGTGCAGCGGGACCGCGGGAGGGAGGGAGGCATGCAGTTAGCAAGTTCAGAAGAGCAGTCATCATGAAGATATCGATAAAAGATAGAAAAAGAGGCAACATAGCGGCGGAATTTAATTAAGAGGTAGAAGGTTGTCAGTAAGAGGAGGAGAACTGATGAGACGAAGAACCTTAGACTCCACTCTGTCCAGGAGAGTTGTGTGAGTGGAATTATTGTTATTGTTGTTGTTTCATATGTAAAAATTAATATACGTATTTTTCTTTTACATCTCTCTCTCTCTCTCTCTCTCTCTCTCTCTCTCTCTCTCTCTCTCAGAAACATACGACCTGGTGGTCACCTCGGGCGGTATGGGAGAAGGTCACATCTCACACAGTGGCCTCGACGACGTTGTGCGCGTCGCAAAGAACGGTGAGTGAGTAAGTGAGCCTGCGTGCGTGCGTGCGTGCGTGCGTGCGTGAGTGAGTGTGAGTGTGAAAGTGTTTTTACAAAAAAGGAGACAGCTCAATGGCACAAAAAAAATAATATAAAAAAAAAGCCCGCTACTCGCTGCTCCTGAGAAAAAGAAAATCAAAAGAGGTGGCCGAAAGAGAGGTCAATTTCGGGAGGAGAGGTGCCCTGATACCCTCCTCTTGAAAGAGTACAAGTCGTAAGTAGGAGGAAATACAGATGAAGGAAGATTGTTCCAGAGTTTACCAGCGTGAGGGATGAAAGAGTGAAGATGCTGGTTAAATCTTGCACAAGGGGTTTGGACAGTATAGGGATGAACATGAGTAGAAAGTCGTGTGCAGCAGGGCCGCGGGAGGGAAGGAGGCATTCAGTTAGCAAGTTCAGAAGAGCAGTCAGCGTGAAAATAGCGATAGAAGATAAAAAGAGAGGCAACATCGCGACGGAATTTAAGAGGTAAAAAACTATCAGTTGGAAGAGGAGAGCTGATGAGACGAAGAGCCTTAGACTTCACGCTGTCCAGAAAAGGTGTGAGTGGAGCACCCTCCCCCCCACACGTGAGATGCATACTCCATACGAGGGCGGACAAGGCCCCTGTATATGGACAGCAACTGTGCGGGGGAGAAGAACTGGATGAGACGATACAGAACGCCCAACCTCGAGGAAGCTGATTTAGCGAGAGTGGAAATATGAAGTTTCCAGTTGAGATTTTGAGTTAAGAATAGACCGAGGATATTTAGTGTTGAAGAAGGTGACAGCTGAGTGTTCTTGAAGAATAGCGGATAGGTGTTTGGAAGATTGTGTCGAGTTGATAGGTGGGGAAATTGAGTTTTTGAGGCATTGAAGGACACAAGGTTTCTTCTACCCCAATCGGAAATGATTGCAAGGTGTGAGGTTAAGCGTTCTGCAGCCTCCAGTCTGGAGTCGTGTACTTCCTGTTGGGATGGGCTTCTATTGAAAGAAGTTGCATAATGCAGAGTGGAGTCGTCGGCGTATGAGTGGACAGGACAGTTTGTTATTGAAAGAAGATCATTGATGAATAACAGGAAGAGAGTGGCTGATAGGACAAAGCCCTGTGGAACACAACTGTTGATAGGTTTAGGGGAAGAACAGTGACCGTCTACCACCGCAGAGATACAACGGCCGGAAAGGAAACTGGAGATAAAGGAACAGAGAGAGGGATAGAATCTGAAAGAGGGCAGTTTAGAAAGAAAGACTTGTGCCAGACTCTATCGAAGGCTTTCGATATGTCTAGCGCAACTGAGAAAGTTTCACCGAAATGGCTAAGAGAGGATGACCAAGAGTCAGTTAAGAGAGCAAGAAGATCGCCAGTAGAACGCCTATTGCGGAACCCATACTGGCGATCAGATAGAAGGTTGGAAGTGGAAAGGTGCTTTTGAATCTTCCGGTTAAGGATTGATTCAAAACCTTTAGATATACATGAAAGTAAAGCTATAGGGCGGTAGTTTGAGGGATTGGAACGGTCACCCTTCTTACGCACAGGCTGAACAAAGGCATACTTCCAACAGGAAGGATAGGTAGATATTGATAGGCAGAGACGAAAGAGTTTGACCAGGCAGGGTGTCAGCACGGAAGCATAGTTTTTAAGGACAATAAGAGACTCCATCAGGTCCATAAGCCTTCTGAGAGTTGAGGCCAGAGAGGGCATAGAAAACATCATTTGGAAGAATCTTAACGGGCATAAAGGAGTCAGAGGGGGGGTGAGTAGGAGGAATATGCCCAGAATCGTCCAGGGTGGAGTTCTTACAGAAAATTTGAGCCTTAAAGACAGATGAGACGGCAGGGCTGCCGTCAGGGTTAAGGAAAGGAAGGAAAGAGTAAGAAGTGAAATTGGAGGAGACATTTTTGGCTAGATGCCAGAAGTCACGAGAAGAATTAGAAGAAGCAAGGTGTTGACATTTTCTCTTGATTAAAGCAGTTTTGGTAAGTCAGAGAATATATTTGGCCCGATTCCGGGCTGAAATTTAAAAGCCATAGTTAGCGGGAGTTCGAAGGCTCTGGAACTTTTTGTGAGCTGCCTCTCTATCTTTAATAGCACGAGAACAAGCACGATTAAACCAAGGATTTTTATTATGAGGAGTAAAAAAAGAACGTGGAATGTATGCCTCCATTCCAGAGACAATCACCTCAGAGATGCGCTGGGCACACACAGAGGGGTCTCTCTCCTGGAGGCAGTAATCATTCAACGGGAAATTGGAAAAGTACATCCTCAGGTTGTAACGGTGTAACGCTTGGTTGCGGGGACTTGCGGGCGTGAAGGGAAACTCTTGCTGTCTTAGAAGAAATATATTCTTAACCTAAGATACAACGTAGCGTGGGTGAGAGAGACGAGACGCTAGGTGTGTGTCGTGCGAGCTCTCTCGAAGGAGTGACGAGTTACAGAGTGGAAAATAATGAAGTTACAATTGGTCACGTATGTCAAGGTGACCTCTAAGCTTGATGAAATGCTTTGTATACAAACTGAGATGGTAAACACTGACAGTTGACATTCAAGGTGGCGTGATCTATCTGTCGTGTTTTTTTTTTCCATTGATATACTACAATTACTTTAACAAGGTCGTCCCATTGAGCTGAAGCAAAATGCCAGAGGCATCGCCTCTTCGGTGGGTCCAGAGGATGTAGAGGAGCGATAGGACAGGAAACATAAATAAGGTTATGGTCGGAGGAACCCAACGGAGAGAACAGTTTGACAGAGTAAGCAAAAGGATTAGAGGTAAGGAAGAGGTCTAGAATGTTGGGCCTGTCTCCAAAGCGGTCGGGAATACGTGTAGGGTGCTGAACCAACTGCTCTAGGTCGTTGAGGAGAGCAAAGTTGTAGGCTTGTTCACCAGGCTGGTCTGTGAAAGAGGATGAGAGCCAAAGCTGGTGGTGAACATTGAAATCTCCCATGATGGAGATTTCAGCGAAGGGAGAGTGAGTCTGTTGGTGGTAGCGAGTGTTCTAAGTGCTAATCGGTTCACGGATAGAGAAAGTCATATCCGCCAGGGTTACTTTATTGGACAAAACTTACAGAGCTCATCACGACAAGGACAACACATATGATAGGTGTTTGTTTGTGTATGCGTTTGTGTGAATGTTGTTTGTGTAGGTTAACATTTAAGTGTTGGTGTATGTGTGGAACAATGTGTAACGGTGGACGACAAGAGAACGTGGACGGACAGTCAAAGGTAAACGAATACAAGGAAAGTTAACGATGAAGACGCGACAAGACAGACTGGCAGACACAGTGACGATGGACATTACATGAAAACACTGAGAATCTTAGTCACTTTGCACCACCCCATTTTCTTGTCACTGAGGGGAAGGAACACGGAATTTGAGCGGTGACTGCTACAGATTACTCCCCCCCAGTGACGAGGAAGGAGGAACGAAATCTTCCCTGGTGCTGGGGCGCTGTGGCAGACGGTGATGCGTTGCGATGAGTAGCGTTGTGTAGAGTTGTGTCGAGATGCGCGGTACGTTGCGCTGAGTAGTTGCGTTGAGGTGCGCGGTAAGTTGCGCTGAATAGAGTTGCGTTGAGTAGTTCAGCTACGGTGAGTCGAGCTGGAGTGAGTAATGCAGTGACAACAGCTACGGTGAGTCGAGCTGGAGTGAGTAATGCGGTGACAACAGCTACGGTGAGTCGAGCTGGAGTGAGTAATGCGGTGACAACAGCTACGGTGAGTCGAGCTGGAGTGAGTAGCGCGTAGGAGACAGCTACGGTGAGTCGAGCTGGAGTAGCGCGTAGGAGACAGCTACGGTGAGTCGAGCTGAAGTGTTGAGCAGCGATGAGTTGAGCAGCGAGGGGTTGAGCAGCGAGGAGTTGAGCAGGGTGAGGTGGGCTGCATGAGGTGGGCTGCATGAGGTGGGCTGCGTAAGGTGGGCTGCGGTGAGTTGAGTGGTTGGATGTTTAATAGATCCTGGAAGGCTTGAATCAGTACTCCCGAATCGCGAACCACGTAGACGGGTCCTGAGCAGAAGAGTGGTGCTCTGAAGGACACCGCCGTAGTAGAGGAAGAGTTGCATGTCGTCGTCAGGTATGGTGAAGTCGAGCGGCGTGGAGATGAGCAATAGGCACTGGCGTAAACGCGCCGGGGGCCACGGCAGTCATAGAGTGCGTCGAGGGAACTGCGTGTGAAGGCGCTAGCTGACAGCGTGTCAGGGGCCTCGGCAGTCGGTGAGAGTAGAACGACTGCGTGTATTAAAGGCGCCAGCTGCCAGCGTGTCAGGGGCCTCGGCAGTCCGTGAGGAGTCGTGATAAGGCGCTAGATGCCAGCGTGCCAGGGACCACAGCCGGTTGAGAATTGAGGGCGCAAGCATATGCCAGGAGCCGCGGCAGTCGTGAGTGCGTCGAACGACTGCGTGGGAAGGCGCTAGATGCCAGCGAGCCGGGGGCCACAGCGAGTTGAAAAGTTAGGGGCGCTAGCATGTGCCAGGAGCCGCGGCAGTCCGTGAGAGTAAAACGAACTGCGTGTACTGTAGGCGCTGGCACGTGCCAGGGGCCTCTGTGGCTCGGGGAGTGAACCAGTGTTCAAAAAGGCACTGTAACACAACACTGTACACTTAGTGGGAACACTGTGACACTAACTGTTGCTGGGGACTTGCTGCACTGAACTGTTGCTGGACACACTGCACTGTACACATAAATCCACAAGTGTATTATAATCCAAGAGGGCGGTGGTAGATCCAGGAGGCGGTGGTTAATCCAGGGGCAGCTAGTAGTCCCAATGGGGTGTCACACTGTGTTTGCGTGTCTCTCTGAGTCTGTGTGGCGTGTGGCGGCGTATACACTGAGTCTGTGTGTGGCGTGTACACTTGAGTCTGTGTGTGGCGTGTACACTTGAGTCTGTGTGTGGCGTGTACACTTGAGTCTGTGTGTGGCGTGTACACTTGAGTCTGTGTGTGGCGTGTACACTGCGTGTGTGGCACTGTGTTTGAGTGTTCACTGAGTCAGTGTAGTGTCACACGGTGTGCGTGTCTCAGTCGCCGGACCAGCAGAAAAGCAGGGAGGAGGAGGGGGTGGTGGGTGAGCCTGGGAGAAGCACCATGGGGCACAAAAGATGCCTGAAGGGCGCTGAAGATGCCTGGAAGAGGCGCGCAGAGGGTGCCTGGAAGAGGCGCACAGAGGGTGCCTGGAAGAGGCGCGCAGAGGGTGCCTGGAAGAGGCGCGCAGAGGGTGCCTGGAAGAGGCGCACAGAGGGTGCCTGGGGAAGGCACAGAGGGTGCCTGGGGAAGGCGCAGAAGGCGCCTAGGGGAGGCGGGGGAAAACCCTGAAGGTGGCAACTACGCCTATGGCGTAATGTTTCTCCCGACCTGAGTGCTCAGCCCCACGAACCCCGAATGGAGGTGAGGATTTTTGCCCCAGGAGAGGGCGGACGAATGGACAAGTTACCCTGCCCAGGTCCTCCACTCTAGGAGAGAGTGACCTTAAAACGGCACCGGCTATACGCCACCTTGAACCATAGCAACACTCCAGGGTCACCAATTGTTGGTGGTAGCGAGTGTTCTAAGTGCTAATCGGTTCACGGATAGAGAAAGTCATATCCGCCAGGGTTACTTTATTGGACAAAACTTACAGAGCTCATCACGACAAGGACAACACATATGATAGGTGTTTGTTTGTGTATGCGTTTGTGTGAATGTTGTTTGTGTAGGTTAACATTTAAGTGTTGGTGTATGTGTGGAACAATGTGTAACGGTGGACGACAAGAGAACGTGGACGGACAGTCAAAGGTAAACGAATACAAGGAAAGTTAACGATGAAGACGCGACAAGACAGACTGGCAGACACAGTGACGATGGACATTACATGAAAACACTGAGAATCTTAGTCTCTCTTTGCAGCACCCCATTTTCTTGTCACTGAGGGGAAGGAACACGGAATTTGAGCGGTGACTGCTACAAGTCAAGATGTGCTCCACTTTAGAATTCAAATAGTCAAAGAATTTTACATAGTTAGAAGAGCTAGGTGAGAGATAAACAGCACAGATGTATTAGTATTTACTCCACCACCGGCCTTAACAAAGTAAAGACCAAGGCACTGCAGCCCACCCATTAACTCGGACGCAGTGTACCTTCTATTAACTGACTGAGGGATACTACACCCGGCAACGAGACTTCAGAGACAACAATATCTTTTGAAACCCGCTTCTCAGCTAAGTGCCCCCAGCAGTTATTTGAGACAGATAGATTTTACTACACGGATCCGGTAGGATTATTATTTGTTCGGCTGTCTGGAGTTGCTTGTTGGATACCTTCACCGCCTAAAAGCTGGTAAGCACTTGTTTGTTTGGGATTGTCTGACGGGTGTGTTATTCACTTTGCGAGTGACCTAACTGTTGGGTAGGGTAAATTTACTGATTCCCAACAACTACTACTACTGCTATAACTTCTACTACTACTACTACTACAACTACTACAGCCGCTCCCACAGGCACATAGACGCTGTGGACCCGTCGGAGGGCATGATGAAGCAGCGGGAGACTGGCATCTATACCAACGACTTCCTGGAGTTTATCGGCAGCGGACACTCCACCGTGCCCAAAGGTATTAGTAGTTTTTTTTTTTTTTTACATCAAAGGACACGGTTCAAGGGCAACAAGAAGAGTACAAAAAAAAGGCTGCTACTCACCGCTCCCATAAAAGATAAAAGTAAAGAGTAGCCAAAATATAGGTCAATTTCGAGAGGAGAGGTGTCTTGATACACTCTTCTTGAAATATGTCAAGTCATAGACAGGGGGAAATACAGACGAAGGAAGGTTGTTCCAGAGTTTACCTCTTGCATAAGGGTTTTGGATAGTATAGGGATGAGCATGAGTAGAAAGTCGTGTGCAGCGGGACCGCGGGAGGGACGGAGGCATGCAGTTAGCAAGTTCAGAAGAGCAGTCATCATGAAGATATCGATAAAAGATAGAAAAAGAGGCAACATAGCGGCGGAATTTAATTAAGAGGTAGAAGGTTGTCAGTAAGAGGAGGAAAACTGATGAGACGAAGAGCCTTAGACTCCACTCTGTCCAGGAGAGTTGTGTGAGTGGAATTATTGTTATTGTTGTTGTTTCATATGTAAAGATTAAGATACGTATTTTCTTTTACATTCTCTCTCTCTCTCTCTCTCTCTCTCTCTCTCTCTCTCTCTCTCTCTCTCTCTCTCTCTCTCTCTCTCTCTCTCTCTCAGACACATACGACCTGGTGGTCACCTCGGGCGGTATGGGCGAAGGTCACATCTCAAACAGTGGCCTCGACGACGTTGTGCGCGTCGCAAAGAACGGTGAGTGAGTAAGTGAGCATGCGTGCCTGCGTGCGTGCGTGCGTGCGTGCGTGCGTGCGTGTGAGTGTGAAAGTGTTTTTACATAAAAAGAGACAGCTCAATGGCACACACACAAAAAACAATAATAAAAAAAAAGCCCGCTACTCGCTGCTCCTGAGAAAAAGAAAATCAAAAGAGGTGGCCGAAAGAGAGGTCAATTTCGGGAGGAGAGGTGTCCTGATACCCTCCTCTTGAAAGAGTTCAAGTCGTAAGTAGGAGGAAATACAGATGAAGGAAGATTGTTCCAGAGTTTACCAGCGTGAGGGATGAAAGAGTGAAGATGCTGGTTAAATCTTGCACAAGGGGTTTGGACAGTATAGGGATGAATATGAGTAGAAAGTCGTGTGCAGCAGGGCCGCGGGAGGGAAGGAGGCATGCAGTTAGCAAGTTCAGAAGAGTAGTCAGCGTGAAAATAGCGATAGAAGATAAAAAAAGAGGCAACATCGCGACGGAATTTAAGAGGTAGAAAACTATCAGTTGGAAGAGTAGAGCTGATGAGACGAAGAGCCTTAGACTTCACGCTGTCCAGAAAAGGTGTGAGTGGAGCACCCTCCCCCCCACACGTGAGATGCATACTCCATACGAGGGCGGACAAGACCCCTGTATATGGACAGCAACTGTGCGGGGGAGAAGAACTGGATGAGACGATACAGAACGCCCAACCTCGAGGAAGCTGATTTAGCGAGAGTGGAAATATGAAGTTTCCAGTTGAGATTTTGAGTTAAGAATAGACCGAGGATATTTAGTGTTGAAGAAGGTGACAGCTGAGTGTTGTTGAAGAATAGCGGATAGGTGTTTGGAAGATTGTGTCGAGTTGATAGGTGGGAAATTGAGTTTTGAGGCATTGAAGGACACAAGGTTTCTTCTACCCCAATCGGAAATGATTGCAAGGTGTGAGGTTGTTCTGCAGCCTCCAGTCTGGAGTCGTGTACTTCCTGTTGGGATGGGCTTCTATTGAAAGAAGTTGAATAATGCAGAGTGGAGTCGTCGGCGTATGAGTGGACAGGACAGTTTGTTATTGAAAGAAGATCATTGATGAATAACAAGAAGAGAGTGGCTGATAGGACAGAGCCCTGTGGAACACAACTGTTGATAGGTTTAGGGGAAGAACAGTGACCGTCTGCCACCGCAGAGATACAACGGCCGGAAAGGAAACTGGAGATAAAGGAACAGAGAGAGGGATAGAATCTGAAAGAGGGCAGTTTAGAAAGCAAAGACTTGTGCCAGACTCTATCGAAGGCTTTCGATATGTCTAGCGCAACTGAGAAAGTTTCACCGAAATGGCTAAAAGAGGATGACCAAGAGTCAGTTAAGAGAGCAAGAAGATCGCCAGTAGAACGCCCATTGCGGAACCCATACTGGCGATCAGATAGAAGGTTGGAAGTGGAAAGGTGCTTTTGAATCTTCCGGTTAAGGATTGATTCAAAACCTTTAGATATACATGAAAGTAAAGCTATAGGGCGGTAGTTTGAGGGATTGGAACGGTCACCCTTCTTAGGCACAGGCTATACAAAGGCATACTTCCAACAGGCAGAGACGAAAGAGTTTGACCAGGCAGGGTGTCAGCACGGAAGCATAGTTTTTAAGGACAATAAGAGACTCCATCAGGTCCATAAGCCTTCTGAGAGTTGAGGCCAGAGAGGGCATAGAAAACATCATTTGGAAGAATCTTAATAACGAGAAGAATTAGAAGAAGCAAGGTGTTGACATTTTCTATTGATTAAAGCAGTTTTGGTAAGTCAGAGAATATATTTGGCCAGATTCCTGGCTGAAATTTAAAAGCTATAGCGGGAGTTCGAAGGCTCTGGAACTTTTTGTGAGCTGCCTCTCTATCTTTAATAGCACGAGAACAAGCACGATTAAACCAAGGATTTTTAGTATGAGGAGTAAAAAAAGAACGTGGAATGTATGCCTCCATTCCAGAGACAATCACCTCTGAGATGCGCTGGGCACACACAGAGGGGTCTCTCTCCTGGAGGCAGTAATCATTCCACGGGAAATCGGAAAAGTACATCCTCAGGTTGTAACGGTGTAACGCTTGGTTGCGGGGACTTGCGGGCGTGAAGGGAAACTCTTGCTCTCTTAGAAGGAATATATTCTTAACCTAAGATACAGCGTAGCGTGGGTGAGAGAGACGAGACGCTAGGTGTGTGTCGTGCGAGCTCTCTCGAAGGAGTGAAGAGTTACAGAGTGGAAAATAATGAAGTTACAATTGGTCACGTATGTCAAGGTGACCTCTAAGCTTGATGAAATGCTTTGTATACAAACTGAGATGGTAAACACTGACAGCTGACATTCCTACAAGGTGGCGTGATCTATCTGTCGTGTTTTTTTTTCCATTGATATACTACAATTACTATAACAAGGTCGTCCCACCGAGCTGAAGTAAAATGCCAGAAGCATCGCCTCTTCGGTGGGTCCAGAGGATGTACAGGAGCGATAGGACAGGAAACAGAAATAAGGTTATGGTCGGAGGAACCCAACGGAGAGAACAGTTTGACAGAGTAAGCAAAAGGATTAGAGGTAAGGAAGAGGTTTAGAATGTTGGGCCTGTCTCCAAAACGGTCGGGAATACGTGTAGGGTGCTGAACCAACTGCTCTAGGTCGTTGAGGAGAGCAAAGTTGGATTGTTCACCAGGCTGGTCTGTGAAAGAGGATGAGAGCCAAAGCTGGTAGTGAACATTCAAATCACCCATGATGGAGATTTCAGCGAAGGGAGAGTGAGTCAAAATGTGCTCCACTTTAGAATTCAAATAGTCAAAGCATTTTACATAGTTACTAGAGTTAGGTGAGAGATAAACAGCACAGATGTATTTAGTAATAGAATGACAATAAAGTCTTAGCCAGATGGTGGAAAATTCAGAAGAGTCAAGGTCGTGGGCACGAGAGCAAGTGATGTCGTTGCGCACGTAGGCGCAACATCCAGCTTAGGATTCAAATTTAGGATAGAGATAGTAGGAGGGAACAGAGTAGAAGTTGCTGTCAGTAGCCTAAGTAACCTGTGTTTCGGTGAGGAAGAGAAAATAAGGTTTAGAGGAGGAGAGATGGTGTTCCACAGAATGAAAATTAGAACGAAGACCACGAATGTTGCAGAAATTGATAAGGAGGAGGTTCGAGGAGTTATCAGGACACCTCTCAAGTCGGCAGCCATAAGGGGAATTTATGGTCCCCCCCCCGGCGGGGACTCCGAGGCATTGTTATTTTTCGCCATTTTGAATTTTGAATTTTGGGAAAAGGTGTGTGTGTTGTGTGAATGTAGTGTGGTGTAGAAAGAGAGAGGAACTGTCTTTAGAGAGCATGCTGAACTGCTCTCTGGTGTTGATGAGACAAAAGGGAAACGGTTAGTGAGGACATGGTCTTTGGAGGGCTTCAGCACCCTCCTCGCTTCCCATATATCCTCACCGGGATTAGGTCACGCCCGTTCGGTAGGTGTCTTCCTACCTACTCCTACTATAGGATCGCAAAACAGTTCATGGTAATTCCAGCAACTTTTACGAGAGGCTTTTCAAACGGGCGAACTTAGGCGCCGTTTAGGATGGGAAAGAGCCTACATAGAGACTTCAGATTTGCCTGGAGTAAACGTTGAGGCGGTCTCCCTAGGGTGGGCTAGACGACGCGCCCCCTAGCTTATGCCCCAATGAGTAACTGATTTCCTCCTCTCCGGCACTCCAGGAGGTTTCGTGATCATCGTGATGCGCCATGAGTTCCACAGACCGTGCCTTCCTACAAGGACAAGCTGGAGCCTTACATGGACCAGCTGGAGGCGGACGGGAAGTGGAAGAAGGTAGGAGCACCGTTGCCAGATTATCGTACTCAGAGCATCGTATTTACCGTTTTTTGACACCTAACTATTGCCAAGAAACATCAGGAATTCCCTATTTTAACGATATATATAAATGAATCTAGTTATTGAGCCCCAGGAGACAGTTTTGGGGTTGAAAGTTGGTAAATATAAGAGGTTGAGTACAACTATCTGGCAACATTGGTACAAGAAAACATTTACTCTAATCGAGGTTTCTGTCTGGCGGGGCTGTTCACTGTATGGGCGCCTGTCACGACACTCTGGTATATAGTTCAGGAGCCCATTGAAGTTTAATTCAAAAGTTGCGCCCAAAAGGTTTGACTGGTTTACCCGACTGTACATACAATAGAAATGTCTAAGAGGGATTTCTTAAGTTTCGCATTCCTGGGGTTTGGAAAAGGGACCCTTAAAAGGGGGCCCATAAATTCCTTATAATTCAAACTTCTACGCCCACTCACAAAACTATGCATACATAACAGAAACACATAGTAAAGCACAATAATGCAACTTAAGAAAAAAAAATCAATGGCATTGCCATTTAAGAATGGTAATAATCATGGTAATTAATTCCTTATAATTCAAAAGTTGCGCCCAAAGTATTTTTTTGTTTCATAAGATTAGTATCCTTAGGTAGTATCTTAAAATGCAACTTAAGAACAAATCTGACCTGGCATTACCACTTAAGAAAGGTCAGAGGGCAAATATGAACCCTTAAGTCACCAAAAATTCAAAATATTTGTCCATCATTCATATTTGGTTTATAAGTTGTTTCTGTTGAGTAGTCATTGAGAATGCAACTTAAGAACAAAAAAACAATGGCATTACCATATAAGAATGGTAATAAATATGGCAATTAATTCCTTATAATTCAAATTTTGCGCCCAAATTATTTCTTTATTTCATAAGATTAGTATGCCTAGGTACTATCTTAAAATGCAACTTAAGAACAAATCTGACCTGGCATTATCATTTAAGAAAGGTCAGAGGTCAAATATGAATAATTATGAAATAATGAAAGATTTTGGATGCAAAATTTGAATTTTAAGGATTGGATTACCATAATTACTATCCTTCTTAAATGGTTATGCCATTGATTTTTTGTACTTAAGCTGCATTCTGAATGACTATTCAACAGTGTTACACTGTCCTATGTGTGTGGGGAAAGATTTTTTAAAATGAACACTACCATCTATACAATCGTAGTAACATGTATGAAAGCGATAACTATCATTGGGGAAAATGTTAGTGTGTAAAATAATTAGAGGAGGAAAGAAAGTACGAGCAAATGAAAAGGTTGTCCGCTGTTGTTGCGGTGCTTTTCTGTTAATCGTTCACTCAAGGGTTTGCTGCTATGACCTGCCAAACCTAGACCAACCACCAACAGAAAACGAAGTTGTCATAGAAACAATGAAAATTAGTCAGAGGTGTGCTGAAGAATGCAAGCAAAACTATGCACTAGTTACCTATGACCTTGACGTTGCAAAGCGAGCAGTCAAAATCCAAAACACAGAAAGTCCCACCTTTGATAATTTGTTTGTCATGTATGGCATATTCCACATTATGATATGCCTATTCCACTGCATTGGGAAGTTCATCGAAGAGTCCGGAGGCCCCGACCTCCTGTCAGAGAGTGATTGCCTGGCACCTGGATCCACAAAGGGATTTCTTAAATGTACCACATTCAAACGATGCAAGCGAGTTCATTCACTGCTGGCCTTAGCAATGGAAGCACTTCATTACCGTAAATTTCTTGATAAGTATCCTGAAAAAGATGAGGTCCTGAGTGAATTGGTGAATTTTGACATTGTAGATTCTGAAGAGTTAGATGTTATTTTGAATTCAAATGTTTTTCATAATTTGTACAAGGCGTACTGCACATACACAGAGGAAACGTTGGCCGGGACTCAAGGAAAAACACCTCAGTACTGGATGACCTATGTGAAAATGGTTAATCTATATCATCAACTGGACAGAGCTACCAGAGAAAATGACGTATCTATGTTTATAGAGGTTTTGTCAGAATGCACGGATGTCTTCTTTGGGCTAAATCGTCCTAATTACGCCCGGTACATGAGCAAGTATTGCCTTGATCTGCTGAATTGAGAGACAACTCATCCTGGAATAAGGCAGCTAATGGATTCAGGAGCTTTTTCAGTGAGGAGAACAGACAATCCCTTCTCACGCTTGCCTGTAGATTTGACACTAGAGCAGACTGTCAACTGTGACGCAGCATCAAGAACTACTGGTTATGTCCATTCCACCAACAACTACAGTGGCCGTGTAAGGTGGTCAGTGACGAAGGGATGCAGGGCTTTCATCACAAAGGAAGCAATGAAAATGGCTGGAATGAAAGAAGTAAGTGATGACACACAAGCAGACCTACGACCATCACGAATTAAGCGGGACAATAAAGACCTGAAGAAACTTCTCAAACAGATAGAAGATTCAGTGAATCCATTCGATCTTGAGGTTGATGCACCCCTTGTATATATCAGCACTGGGAAAGGCGTTCCTGATGAAGTTGCACATTCATTAATATCAATATTCACTGTCGGGGCGGAAATGCATTCCAAATTCATTGCAGAGTGTACTGCAGATCCATCAAGATTTGAAAAAAGCATACAACGAAACAAACTGTTGACCTTCATGAAGCAGTGTGTCGGAAACAGACGGGCAGATCTAAATTCCAAAGAAGCAATGCTGCGGTGTACAAGTGAGTTGTTTGGCAGAATTGCCTTCCTGGCGGCTACCAATGAAGTGGATATGGAATTTTTATTCACCTTCCCACTGACTCCTGTTCCACTGTCCTTATGCAAGGGAGACGGCACAATGGCTCACACAAACAAAAGTGTTCTAAGGGACTGTTTGGAGTCAACAGTGACGGAGCACGGAGAACCAAGTCTGGTCAAGGCACACGTGATTGATGGTAATTTCCTTCTTCACTGTTTACCACCAAAAATTCCCCCAACATTCGGTGGTCTCTCTAAAGTAATCCTGCAAACAGCTCTCACACAAATCACCCCGCATTGATATTGTGTTCGACACTTATGAGTCTCCATCAATAAAGGACTGTGAGAGAGAAAGACGCGGAGCCGATCTTCAGCAATTTGTCATTGTAGGTCCAGAACAAATTAGACCACGTAAGCTCGAACAGGCACTAAAATCTATGTCATTTAAGCAAGCACTCCCACGTTTCCTGTTGGAAGATTGGTGCAACGATGAGTATCTAACCATTATCGGTGACAGAGAGGTGTACCTCGGAGTTGATGGAGTATGTGCCCGTTTTACTGTATTGAACGGTGTCGTTTGGCGTGAGTTTATTGATGAACTTTCATGCAACCATCCTGAGGCAGACACACGCGTTTGCTTCCATGCTTATAATGTTGACTGTCAACCTGGAGATGTTGTGGTTCGAGCTAGTGATACCGACATTTTGGTAATCCTGCTTTATCAGGTATCGAAGTTTAAATCAATTCTCTGGATGGAAGTGGGCACCACTGGGAAGGACAACCGCAGGTACCTGAACATCACGAAAATTGCTGATGCAATTGGCCCTGGAGTTTAGGGCCTTCCTGCCTTCCACGCACTCACAGGGTGCGACTACACATCTGCGTTTGTCAGGAAAGGCAAAAAAACACCACTTGGAGTCATGAGGTCTGATGACGAGATCCAAGCTGCCCTTTCTGAGCTGGCAACAAATCGGCCCAAAACCAACACAGTCAAAGTCGTAGAAAGATTCGTTAGTAGAATTTATGGCGCCAAAAAGAGCCAATTCATCAATGAACGTAGGTTTGAAATCATCCAGAGGACCTATGGAAAGACAAATGAAAAGGACAGACCTTCGACAAGTTGTTGTCCATCGACGCGAGCGCTGTTCCTCCCTGTTCAAGAGAGCTGCTCCAACACATAAACCGTGTATCGTTTGTGGCACGTATGTGGGCTTCATCACATACTGCAACATTAGAGAAGGCACCATTAGTGAAAGATGGATGGGAAATATAAGAATCAAGATACAGAATCATATGGTTCCAAGGTAACCAGCTACCTGAAGTTCTCGATCCCAAGTTAACTGTTCCTGAGGTAAACGGTGATGAAACTGAAGCAGATGAGGAAGATCATGATACGGCAGACAATCCTGATATGGATGAGGGGGATGAATCAGAAGAGAGTGATTCTGAGTCTGAGGCTGATGATAATTAAAACTTCTCTGAATTATCTTGGATAGCATTATATTTTTTTTATGAAGTTGCTCATAACTCCTTATATGGAAATACAATGGATTTTTTTTCTTTTTTAATATGTTAGCATACAAAATTTATGGAATAAAGATTTTTTTGGGGTGCAAAATATTAATTATATATATGGAATGAATTACTACTATTGATACCCTTCTCAAATGATAGTGCCTTTGAATTTTTGTTCTTAAGTTGCATTCTGAATGACTATTCAGTAGAAACAGCTTATATACCAAATATGAATGATGGACATTTTTTTTGGTGGCCTAATGATTCATATTTTACTTCTGACCTTTCTTAAATGGTAATGCCAGGTCAGATTTGTTCTTAAGTTGCATTTTAAGATAGTACCTAGGCATACTAATCTTATGAAATAAAGAAATAATTTGGGCGCAAAATTTGAATTATAAGGAGTTAATTGCCATATTTATTACCATTCTTATATGGTAATGCCATTGATTTTTTGTTCTTAAGTTGCATTCTCAATGACTACTCAACAGAAACAACTTATAAACCAAATATGAATGATGGACAAATATTTTGAATTTTTGGTGACTTAAGGGTTCATATTTGCCCTCTGACCTTTCTTAAGTGGTAATGCCAGGTCAGATTTGTTCTGTTGCATTTAAGATACTACCTAAGGATACTAATCTTATGAAACAAAAAAATACTTTGGGCGCAACTTTTGAATTATAAGGAATTAATTACCATGATTATTACCATTCTTAAATGGCAATGCCATTGATTTTTTTTTCTTAAGTTGCATTATTGTGCTTTACTATGTGTTTCTGTTATGTATGCATAGTTTTGTGAGTGGGCGTAGAAGTTTGAATTATAAGGAATTTAAGGGCCCCTTTATGGGTCCCTTTTCCAAACCCCAGGAATGCGAAACTTAAGAAATCCCTTTTAGACATTCTTATTGTATGTACAGTCGGGTAAACCAGTCAAACCTTTTGGGCGCAACTTTTCAATTAAACTTCACTGGGCTCCCTAACTAATAAGGAGATGATCAGGAGCTGGCCAGGGGGAGAAGGTCACGTATTTGAAATGATGGTCATAATTCCTTCAGGTGAAGCGGCGCATCGTCCCAAACTATTTATGTGACAAGGAGGGTCTGTCTTCGTCTTCCGCATCACTAAGCCTGAGTGAGGAGGAGGAAGAGGAGGGAAGGAAAGGAGAGATGAAGAGGAGGAGTTATAGTGGTGTGCCAAGGCTGTCTCTGTGTAACAGCCTTGGCTTTCGTCGCGGCACCCGAGACTGAGGTGTGAATTATCGTGCTCTGGCAACCTGGCGTCATGGCGTCTACGATGTTATATGATAGTCTACGCATAGGGCACATTTGTCAGTATTAATCATATTATTGAAATTGTCGTAAAAGTCTGTTTTAGTTTATAAGACTGAGGCTGCAGAATCCTTAACCTCAGACCTTGCTATCATCTCCGATTGGGATAAAAGGAAACTTTGGGTTTTTGTGTCCTTCAATGCCTCAAAAACCCAATTTATCCACCTTTCAACTCGACACAATCTGCCAAACACCTCTCCCTATTCTTCAACTACACTCAGCTGTCACCTTATAATTCTTCAGAACTAAATATCCTCGGTCTATCCTCAACTCAAAATCTTAACTGGAAACTTCTCATCTCTTCTCTCACTAAATCAGCTTCCTCGAGGTTGGGCGTTCTGTATCGTCTCCTCCAGTTCTTCTGCCCCGCACCGCTGCTATCCATATACAAGGGCCTTGTCCGCCCTCGTATGGAGTATGCATCGCACGTGTGGGGGGCTCCACCCACACAGCTCTTCTCTATCTTTCGGCCACTCCTCTGTTGTAAAAAAAAATAAGGTCGCTGATTATGTAGCTGTATGCGTGTGTGCATGTGTAATGGCAAGTTGCCAGAACACGATAACGAAGACCTCAGACTCGTGTGCTGCGACTATAGTATACGTTTAGGAATGCTTGGTCTCGGTCTTTGGGTCTTGATGATGCACAGACATGTGTATATATATAATAAACGGGTGCCTACTTCCCCTCAGAATCATGTTAATCTTTGTTTGTTTCTCAAGTTAATTTAAGGGGAGCGTCTGCCATGTTCTAAGATATTATCAGAGGATCACCATTTTCTCACAGGTGATGTGTACCTTGAGTAGGAACATCATGTACAGTTTTGGTGAAGATTTGTTGAAAAAAAAAATTTATGAATTATTTTTCAAAAATTTCAAAATTTTGAAATTGAAAAAAAGCATATTTAGAGTTTAGATAGCTCAAAATAAAAACACCACTGGAACGGGCATACAAAATAAGTGTATTCCTAGAGATTACTTTTCCATTTTTTTTTTGTTTCTTCAAAGTTTAAACTTAGAAAATTTATATAAAAATGTTGATGATGTTTATCCAGATTCTGATCACTAGCATTTATAGCTAATTTTTTTCTCTTTCCAACGCTATCTTTATGTTTGTGCTAGGTCCATAAATAACTTAGAAATATCAAATAAATGCGCGTGACCCTGTTTTGAGAAAACGAAGGAAAACTAAATTTATCGATCGCCCATCGATTCTGCTCTCCGATGACAATGTAGTGGTAATGAATGTCAATGTAACTCTAACCCTGTGTAACCACAACATCTTAGTGCAAATTAGCATTGCATTTACAGTTGTTGTGTCCCATATTTTGGCACCTGGTCCCCCCTCCTTGTCGGAGGTATTACTTGGTCGAAACCAAGGGTATCAGAAGACGCCACCTTCCTCATTGTAGCCAGGTTTTGGGACTAGAACTGACCAGGCTGATAGTCTGCACTTGGTGTTGTCTTCAGTCTCTTCATGGCCCTGGGTCTTTGGTGCCTTTGCAGCTCCTTTGTTTGGCGTTTCAAACCCTTTTCGATGTCTGGGTTTGTCCCGAAGAGTTTGGTTAGGAGGCTGCTCTTCTCGTACCCAATATTATGTTCCAGGGTAGCAAGCTGAGTGATAAACTTTACCCTGTAGTAGCCTGCAAACTTTGTCTTTGGGCATTTCCGCCACACCTTTGAGTGCAGGGACTCATTGGGGTTCTGCGTGTAGCCTCGCAGACACCTACTTAGAAGGTCAGTGGAAGTGAGATCCCTGTAGACTGACTTGATATGCTCCAGGCTCTCGTAGGGCAGTTTGGCGAGGTACAAGTTCTTAGAGGCATGTGGGACTGGAGTTTCCTTCTTGGCCAATTGCTCTTTGGTAAAAGCACCAGGAATTCTCCCCTTTCGGGCAGAAGTTGTTTGCTGGTGCCGCGTCGGTGGAGGAGAGGTGGAAAAAGGATGCCCAGATTGCTTTGCGAAGAGTGAGGACGTCAGTGCCGATGTTGTCCCTGATAGCTTTCCCATAGTATGACTGCTGGCTATCAATAATGTGGTCAGTTAGCTTGCCCTGACCTCCAAGCACACTTCTTCTGATCGTCTTGCCCTTCTTCGTGACAACATCGACGCGTGTATCTTTCTTGATCTGTCGCAGTCTTGTACCCATCCTCTTACTAATATGATTTATGCATTCTTCCTTTACCACCTGTACATATGTGTAAGGGCCTTGCTTATTGTTCAATTGAGCCACAGCATTGTAGGCAGTGGAGTCGCCGTCTCCCACAAACACTGTATATACGAAGCCATGTTGAAGTGAGCGGCTCCATATGATCTTGGCCTCTTCTGCCTCCATACTCCCTGCTTTTCCGGGGAAGTTCATATGGCACCTATGGGGTCCTTTCTTTACCTTCCCAGATTTGCATATTGGACAGTAGTTACAGATAACCTCAAAATCTACAATAAGTCCTGTATAGACTTCGATAACAAAGCCGATGCCAATATGTGAGCGGTGGCCACGAGTCATCCATGTACCATCGAAGGAGACTTCGATATGAAGATTACCTTGGGTGTCTCTTTCATCAAGGCCCCTACTTACATAGTATTCTTCTATTGACTCATGACAGGTCTTCATTAGGTCCTTATAGTGACTCTCCATCTCCCTGAACAATATATTGCAGTGATTGTTGTAAAAGTGAGCAGAAATGGGTGGCATTCCCATAAATGTGGACCTCTTCTCAAGGCCTACTCTTCCAATTCCAGACACCAAACTGTGGTAGACTTCTTGTAGGTTCATTTCCAGGTATTTATCTCCACCACTCAAGGCTTTGGGTGGCGCTCTACTGAGGACGTCATTGCAGGAGGTGCAGTGAGCTTCAAAAGTTGAGTCACATCTGTTGCTGTGTGTCACTACCTTTGCTTTCCCTTTACAGACCTTTTTTGGGCATTGTAGACCTGCCACAAGAAGCTGGAGTTGACTTTCTGTGATAATGGATTTCTTATCACACTCCTTATCAGTTCCCCTTAGCCTGGGGCTAGTGAGGTCCATCCTGCTGCTTGGGTTTGGTGTGGATGGTGTCTGATGTGATGTGGATGGTGTCTCATGTGATGTGGATGTTGTCTGCTGTGAGGTACTTGGTTTTGATGGTGAAGGTGTGCTGGGTGCTCTTGGAGACGTGGAGGCAACAGGTGGTGGTGGTGACCTCGAGTGGTGAGGAGTGGTGGTGGTGGTGGTGGTGGCAAGGGAGGGAGGATCACTAATCACTTGCGCTAATTTTTGCCTCCCCAGCAACAGGTTCTGACTCCTAGCCTTGTGGTGTCTTCCTTTCCTCCCCATGGTGATCAAAGAACTATAGCAACTCGCGAGGAATATAGAAAATAAAGAGTTCAGTGTATTCCACGTGGGGGAGAAGTGGCGTGCCTTTCCTTTCAAGGTTTGTGTGGGCACTGACGCAGCGACGCTCTGCCTGCCTGTCCGACACCACCACCACCCACACTCGAAGAGATGCCAAGTGTCGCAATTCATGAAAAAAAAATATCCTCTATTGCAAAAATTACGGACATAAAAGCACTGATTCATGTATGCATATTTTGGCGCGTAAAGCGCTCTGTATGGCAACACTACCAGATATTTAAAGGGCCGCCAGACCGCGCGAGGATTTAAATTTTAAAAAACTAACCTCGCCACGTGACACCCCATTGTATCCATGGTATGATGAGCCCATAAAGTGAATTTCGAGGAATTAAAAATATTCATCAAAAAATACCCCCCCAGACGCTCCCCTTAAGTGATTACTCATCCTAATTTTAAATGCGTCTGCCGTTCCTAATTTATAATGCGTCTGCTGTTCCTAATTTTAAAAGCGTCTGCTGTTCCTAATTTTAAAAGCGTCTGCCGTTCCTAATTTTAAAAGCGTCTGCTGTAGCCCTACGTGGCGCAATGCAGAGGAAGTTAACTTATTTAATCTGAAATTCAAGTGAAATGATCAGCAATTTAAGTTAAGTAACAGAGTAGTGAAGTATATGTGGCAGTGAGCATGTGGAAGGATGAGATGGAACGAGAGAACAAAGATTAACGAAAAGAATAAAAAAAACTCGCACCCATCCCTCCCTCCTCCATACTTCCTTCCTCGAACAGAGTCGTCCGCCACTGGAACAGCCTCCCCGCAGAAGTAGTCAGTGCGGAAACGATCAACTCCATTTCCACTGGCAGTAACTTTACTGCGTCGGGAGTGAACTGAACGTATCCAAGGTCACTTAATGTTCTTAGTTCTGTTATTTTCTTCTTCTATTATGAGATATCATCATCATCATCATAATTTCGTTTAACGTCCGTTTTCACTCTTCCTGAGCGGTTGGACGCTTTATGGGTCTCCTCTTTTCTGCTCTGTCTTCTGCCATTTTTTTTTTTTTTTTTTTTTTACGTTGTTGCCTATTGCGCCGGTAGGCATCTTCCCGGTGGGGCCTGATGGTCGGCCCAAGGCTTCTTCCAGGTGGGGCCTGATGGTCGGCTCAACCCGTTCTGGCGCAGGCGAGTGTTTATAGTGGCGCCATCTTGCATTGGCTCATGCTGCCCCCCGGAACTCGTTCTTGATTCGCTTGGACGGCTTCCTCTAGAGTCCGGGTTGATGGGTGGTCTTCAGGACAGCATGTGGGTAGTTTTAAGCCACTCGGCGGTGACTGAAATATCCGAGTGGTAGCGTGAGGATTCGAACCCGCGTCGTCCATCACGCGGCGAATGTGGGTCCAGTACTCTACCAGTTCGGCCACTGCTCATCCAATCCCATCACTGCCAAGTCTTCCTGTATACACCTTATCCACGTTTTCCTAGGTCTACCAACTGGTCTCCTTCCTTTTACTTTCAATCTCTCCAAAACTCCTAGCACTGTATCCTCCCCTGCTTTTCACATGTCCAAACTATAGGGGTCTCCTTTCTGAGCACTGTTTCCAGGTTCTCTACTCCACATCTGTTAGCCATATCTAGCTGCACTAGACACCCTGTCTTGCCAATCTCTCCACAACTCCCAGCATTGTATCCTCCCCTGTTCCCTTCACATATCCAAACCATCGGAGTCTTTCCCATCGGAAGGAGTTTCTTTTCAAACCGAGTCATCCGTCACTGGAACAATCTTCCTTCAGACGTAGTAAATGCGAATACTATCAACTCCTTCAAATATAGATTCGACCGTCACTTCCTGCGTCGGGAGTAAACTGAATATGGAGGTGTTCATCTGCTCCTCAATATCGAGGTGCTTTCATCTACTCCTCAATATCGAGAAACTTTCATCTGCTCCTCAATGTCGAGGCGCTTTCATCTGCTCCCCAGGCCCCAAGTGGCTGTCGACCAGATTAAATCACCAAAGCGGGCAACCTAGTAATGAGCCAATAGGCTTTATGTTGCCTGCATTTCCATGTAACCATGTTTCTGAGGTGGTGGCGGAGTGGTTTGCGTGCCGGCCCCGCATTCGGAGCGTTGATGATGATGAGGGTTCGAATCCGCCGCTAACCACCTGGGATTTTTCAGTCACCGCCGAAGGGCCTAAGACTACCCACATGCTGTCCTGAAGACTACCCACCAACCCGGGCTTTAGAAGAAGCTATGCAAGTGAAATCAAGAATGATCTCCGGGGGACAGCATGAGCCAATAATAATTGCGCCATAACGGGCTCGGGCCCACCATCAGGCCCCTAATATAAAAAAGCCTACCGGCGCTTTAGGTCACATGTAAAAAAGGAAAAAAGAAACTGTTTCCAGGTCCTCTACTCCACATCTGTAAGCTACATCGGCACCGGACACCCTATCTTACCATTCTCTCCACAACTCCCAGCACTGTGTCCTCCCCTGCTCTCTTTACATGTCCAAACCATCGGAGTCTTTCCCTTCTGAGCACTGTTTCCATGCAGGTCCTTTACTCCACATCTGTTAGCTACATCTGCACTGGATCGACACCCTTCTATTATGAGTTATGGAACAAAGAATAAAGAAGATAATTAATTGCTCTCCCGCCCCCTCCCTCCCTCCCTCCTTCCTTCCTTCCTCGAATTGAGTCGTCCGCCACTGTAACAGCCTTCCTGCAAGAGTGGTTAGCGCATACTGTGTGATTTTCAGTTAATACAAGAAACATGTGTGCAATATTCATGCAGTGGAGGAAATGATAAGACTCGTAATATGATAATAGAAAATAGTAAAGGAAGGAATATTAATTAAGTGCATGAAACCAATTATAATCATTTTCCACAGATAGAGGTCGTTTTTTTCTTGTTCTTCTTTTAGTAGTTTTTTTCTTCTTCTATATAAGAGTGAGATAATAATGACGATGATAATAATAATAATAATAATAATAATAATAATAATAATAATAATAATAATAATAATAATAATAACTATAATAACAGTAATATAAGAAGTGTGATAAAGGAGAAGAGAGGAAGAAGAGAAAAGAAACAGACGGAGAAAGGAGAGAATTACAGAAGAATAAAGAAGAGGAAAGAAGGAATGGAGGAAACAGAAGGAAGGGAAATAGAAATAATGGAAATATATAACAATAGAGCGGGTCAAGGATGGACAGGGTCCCCCCCCGTCCATCCTTGACCCGCATTACTATAGTCCATCAACTCTAACTTAAAATTGAGCCCTGTGACTTGGCCCGGGGAAACCCCCATTGTTTACAGATCTAGCGATGACCAGCGCATGACGTTTTGTCTCACTGTTAGTCTGTACGTTATCTATTTATGGAATTTACATACATTCATAATACGACTGCGTGGTGTTATGAATGGCTTGGGATTAGAGGGATTGATTGATTGATTGATATAGAGTTTCTTTCATTGCGCCGCAACATCTTGGTCATATGGGACCGGAGTAATAAAATGGAAGGCAAATAATTAAAATAATCTAAGGGTGATAAAAGTTATTAGGAAGATAGTTTTGAAATGGTCCATTCAGATATAGCACTAGTTTAATATATAATAAAATGTTTATTAAAAATGCATTAGTGAAATACAAAGAACTTTCTATAAAGAGACCCTACAAGAGATGGAGGATGCCCATCTCCTGCAGATACCCATGACGTCATGTCCAGGGGTGAGCGCCTTTTCACCCAGCATTAGGGAAAGGGAAAAATTCCCATGTACATCACGACACCGGGAGAGGTACTGCTCTCGCAGATCCCGCAGACTGGGGCACTCGACCTGGGATTAGAGGGAAAGACAACGACTCAGTAAACCTTCCATATCACTTGGCAACGTGGCTCATGCAACTTTGCCGCCTGACGGACCTTGGCAACAGGCGCCAGGCCGCACCATTCAACGTTACGCCACAATGGACAAATAAAGTAGATCTCACTCTTGCGCCCTGCGCAGCCATGCAGAGAGAGAGAGAGAGAGAGAGAGAGAGAGAGAGAGAGAGAGAGAGAGAGAGAGAGAGAGAGAGAGAGAGAGAGAGAGAGAGCCACCCTCTCTGAGGAGAGTAATGGAGTGATGTGGCACCAGCGCGGTCTCGTGGGGAATCCTTGTGTCGCGCCCAAGGGCTCAAGTTAAAATGGATAGTCTATACTATGTTAGGAATTAGGCCAGTTAACCGGGGGACTAGACAAATTAACTACTTCCCTTATGGAACTAGTCTCGGGCCGAGAGTTCAAGCCAACTATGAGTATCGTCTGAGCTCAACTAAGCCTTGGAGGGTACTTGAATACTTCGGTCATCGGCTCCCAAACCGAGACAGAATCAACTTATTCACTGCCTGAAGACTAACCACATTTACCATGAAAGGAATAACAATAGTGAAGTGTTTCCTTTCATGAAATAATAACTAATTGTTCTTGCTGAATTAAAATTAAAGAGCAAGGATAATTTAATCTATGGAAACAGAGAGGAAAGCCATGCCATCTGGCGAGAGAAATTAAAAATATCGCTTCAGACCCACGTGGTTGGTTTTCTCTCACTCCACCACCGGCCTTCACAAAGTAAAGACCAAGGCACTGCAGCCCACCCATTAACTCGGACGCAGTGTGCCTTCTATTACCTGACTGAGGGATACTACACCCGGCAACGAGACTTCAGAGACAACAATATATTTTGAAACCCGCTTCTCAGCTAAGTGCCCCCAGCAGTTATTTGAGACAGATAGATTTTACTACACGGATCCGGTAGGATTATTATTTGTTCGGCTGTCTGGAGTTGCTTGTTGGATACCTTCACCACTTAAAAGCTGGTAAGCACTTGTTTGTTTGGGATTGTCTGACGGGTGTGTTATTCACTTTGCGAGTGACCTAACTGTTAGGTAGGGTAAATTTACTGATTCCCAACAACTACTACTACTGCTATAACTTCTACTACTACTACTACTACTACTACTACTACAGCCGCTCCCACAGGCACATAGACGCTGTGGACCCGTCGGAGGGCATGATGAAGCAGCGGGAGACTGGCATCTATACCAACGACTTCCTGGAGTTTATCGGCAGCGGACACTCCACCGTGCCCAAAGGTATTAGTAGATTTTTTTTTTTTTTTTTTTTTTACATCAAAGGACACGGTTCAAGGGCAACAAGAAGAGTACAAACAAAAGCCTGCTACTCGCCTCTCCAATAAAAGATAAAAGTAAAGAGTAGCCAAAATAGAGGTCAATTTCGAGAGGAGAGGTGTCTTGATACACTTCTTGAAATATGTCAAGTCATAGACAGGGGGAAATACAGACGAAGGAAGGTTGTTCCAGAGTTTACCTCTTGCATAAGGGGTTTGGATAGTATAGGGATGAGCATGAGTAGAAAGTCGTGTGCAGCGGGACCGCGGGAGGGAGGGAGGCATGCAGTTAGCAAGTTCAGAAGAGCAGTCATCATGAAGATATCGATAAAAGATAGAAAAAGAGGCAACATAGCGGCGGAATTTAATTAAGAGGTAGAAGGTTGTCAGTAAGAGGAGGAGAACTGATGAGACGAAGAACCTTAGACTCCACTCTGTCCAGGAGAGTTGTGTGAGTGGAATTATTGTTATTGTTGTTGTTTCATATGTAAAAATTAATATACGTATTTTTCTTTTACATCTCTCTCTCTCTCTCTCTCTCTCTCTCTCTCTCTCTCTCTCTCTCTCTCTCTCTCTCTCTCAGAAACATACGACCTGGTGGTCACCT
Source organism: Eriocheir sinensis (assembly GCF_024679095.1). Taxonomy (NCBI): domain Eukaryota; kingdom Metazoa; phylum Arthropoda; class Malacostraca; order Decapoda; family Varunidae; genus Eriocheir; species Eriocheir sinensis. Next base: position 13,022,583 of record NC_066531.1, on the reverse strand, counting down.
CGGGCGGTATGGGAGAAGGTCACATCTCACACAGTGGCCTCGACGACGTTGTGCGCGTCGCAAAGAACGGTGAGTGAGTAAGTGAGCCTGCGTGCGTGCGTGCGTGCGTGCGTGCGTGCGTGAGTGAGTGTGAGTGTGAAAGTGTTTTTACAAAAAAGGAGACAGCTCAATGGCACAAAAAAAATAATATAAAAAAAAAGCCCGCTACTCGCTGCTCCTGAGAAAAAGAAAATCAAAAGAGGTGGCCGAAAGAGAGGTCAATTTCGGGAGGAGAGGTGCCCTGATACCCTCCTCTTGAAAGAGTACAAGTCGTAAGTAGGAGGAAATACAGATGAAGGAAGATTGTTCCAGAGTTTACCAGCGTGAGGGATGAAAGAGTGAAGATGCTGGTTAAATCTTGCACAAGGGGTTTGGACAGTATAGGGATGAACATGAGTAGAAAGTCGTGTGCAGCAGGGCCGCGGGAGGGAAGGAGGCATTCAGTTAGCAAGTTCAGAAGAGCAGTCAGCGTGAAAATAGCGATAGAAGATAAAAAGAGAGGCAACATCGCGACGGAATTTAAGAGGTAAAAAACTATCAGTTGGAAGAGGAGAGCTGATGAGACGAAGAGCCTTAGACTTCACGCTGTCCAGAAAAGGTGTGAGTGGAGCACCCTCCCCCCCACACGTGAGATGCATACTCCATACGAGGGCGGACAAGGCCCCTGTATATGGACAGCAACTGTGCGGGGGAGAAGAACTGGATGAGACGATACAGAACGCCCAACCTCGAGGAAGCTGATTTAGCGAGAGTGGAAATATGAAGTTTCCAGTTGAGATTTTGAGTTAAGAATAGACCGAGGATATTTAGTGTTGAAGAAGGTGACAGCTGAGTGTTCTTGAAGAATAGCGGATAGGTGTTTGGAAGATTGTGTCGAGTTGATAGGTGGGGAAATTGAGTTTTTGAGGCATTGAAGGACACAAGGTTTCTTCTACCCCAATCGGAAATGATTGCAAGGTGTGAGGTTAAGCGTTCTGCAGCCTCCAGTCTGGAGTCGTGTACTTCCTGTTGGGATGGGCTTCTATTGAAAGAAGTTGCATAATGCAGAGTGGAGTCGTCGGCGTATGAGTGGACAGGACAGTTTGTTATTGAAAGAAGATCATTGATGAATAACAGGAAGAGAGTGGCTGATAGGACAAAGCCCTGTGGAACACAACTGTTGATAGGTTTAGGGGAAGAACAGTGACCGTCTACCACCGCAGAGATACAACGGCCGGAAAGGAAACTGGAGATAAAGGAACAGAGAGAGGGATAGAATCTGAAAGAGGGCAGTTTAGAAAGCAAAGACTTGTGCCAGACTCTATCGAAGGCTTTCGATATGTCTAGCGCAACTGAGAAAGTTTCACCGAAATGGCTAAGAGAGGATGACCAAGAGTCAGTTAAGAGAGCAAGAAGATCGCCAGTAGAACGCCTATTGCGGAACCCATACTGGCGATCAGATAGAAGGTTGGAAGTGGAAAGGTGCTTTTGAATCTTCCGGTTAAGGATTGATTCAAAACCTTTAGATATACATGAAAGTAAAGCTATAGGGCGGTAGTTTGAGGGATTGGAACGGTCACCCTTCTTACGCACAGGCTGAACAAAGGCATACTTCCAACAGGAAGGATAGGTAGATATTGATAGGCAGAGACGAAAGAGTTTGACCAGGCAGGGTGTCAGCACGGAAGCATAGTTTTTAAGGACAATAAGAGACTCCATCAGGTCCATAAGCCTTCTGAGAGTTGAGGCCAGAGAGGGCATAGAAAACATCATTTGGAAGAATCTTAACGGGCATAAAGGAGTCAGAGGGGGGGTGAGTAGGAGGAATATGCCCAGAATCGTCCAGGGTGGAGTTCTTACAGAAAATTTGAGCCTTAAAGACAGATGAGACGGCAGGGCTGCCGTCAGGGTTAATGAAAGGAAGGAAAGAGTAAGAAGTGAAATTGGAGGAGACATTTTTGGCTAGATGCCAGAAGTCACGAGAAGAATTAGAAGAAGCAAGGTGTTGACATTTTCTCTTGATTAAAGCAGTTTTGGTAAGTCAGAGAAGATATTTGGCCCGATTCCGGGCTGAAATTTAAAAGCCATAGTTAGCGGGAGTTCGAAGGCTCTGGAACTTTTTGTGAGCTGCCTCTCTATCTTTAATAGCACGAGAACAAGCACGATTAAACCAAGGATTTTTATTATGAGGAGTAAAAAAAGAACGTGGAATGTATGCCTCCATTCCAGAGACAATCACCTCAGAGATGCGCTGGGCACACACAGAGGGGTCTCTCTCCTGGAGGCAGTAATCATTCAACGGAAAATTGGAAAAGTACATCCTCAGGTTGTAACGGTGTAACGCTTGGTTGCGGGGACTTGCGGGCGTGAAGGGAAACTCTTGCTGTCTTAGAAGAAATATATTCTTAACCTAAGATACAGCGTAGCGTGGGTGAGAGAGACGAGACGCTAGGTGTGTGTCGTGCGAGCTCTCTCGAAGGAGTGACGAGTTACAGAGTGGAAAATAATGAAGTTACAATTGGTCACGTATGTCAAGGTGACCTCTAAGCTTGATGAAATGCTTTGTATACAAACTGAGATGGTAAACACTGACAGTTGACATTCAAGGTGGCGTGATCTATCTGTCGTGTTTTTTTTTTCCATTGATATACTACAATTACTTTAACAAGGTCGTCCCATTGAGCTGAAGCAAAATGCCAGAGGCATCGCCTCTTCGGTGGGTCCAGAGGATGTAGAGGAGCGATAGGACAGGAAACATAAATAAGGTTATGGTCGGAGGAACCCAACGGAGAGAACAGTTTGACAGAGTAAGCAAAAGGATTAGAGGTAAGGAAGAGGTCTAGAATGTTGGGCCTGTCTCCAAAGCGGTCGGGAATACGTGTAGGGTGCTGAACCAACTGCTCTAGGTCGTTGAGGAGAGCAAAGTTGTAGGCTTGTTCACCAGGCTGGTCTGTGAAAGAGGATGAGAGCCAAAGCTGGTGGTGAACATTGAAATCTCCCATGATGGAGATTTCAGCGAAGGGAGAGTGAGTCTGTTGGTGGTAGCGAGTGTTCTAAGTGCTAATCGGTTCACGGATAGAGAAAGTCATATCCGCCAGGGTTACTTTATTGGACAAAACTTACAGAGCTCATCACGACAAGGACAACACATATGATAGGTGTTTGTTTGTGTATGCGTTTGTGTGAATGTTGTTTGTGTAGGTTAACATTTAAGTGTTGGTGTATGTGTGGAACAATGTGTAACGGTGGACGACAAGAGAACGTGGACGGACAGTCAAAGGTAAACGAATACAAGGAAAGTTAACGATGAAGACGCGACAAGACAGACTGGCAGACACAGTGACGATGGACATTACATGAAAACACTGAGAATCTTAGTCTCTCTTTGCAGCACCCCATTTTCTTGTCACTGAGGGGAAGGAACACGGAATTTGAGCGGTGACTGCTACAGATTACTCCCCCCCAGTGACGAGGAAGGAGGAACGAAATCTTCCCTGGTGCTGGGGCGCTGTGGCAGACGGTGATGCGTTGCGATGAGTAGCGTTGTGTAGAGTTGTGTCGAGATGCGCGGTACGTTGCGCTGAGTAGTTGCGTTGAGGTGCGCGGTAAGTTGCGCTGAATAGAGTTGCGTTGAGTAGTTCAGCTACGGTGAGTCGAGCTGGGGCGAGTAGTGCAGTGACAACAGCTACGGTGAGTCGAGCTGGAGTGAGTAATGCAGTGACAACAGCTACGGTGAGTCGAGCTGGAGTGAGTAATGCGGTGACAACAGCTACGGTGAGTCGAGCTGGAGTGAGTAATGCGGTGACAACAGCTACGGTGAGTCGAGCTGGAGTGAGTAGCGCGTAGGAGACAGCTACGGTGAGTCGAGCTGGAGTAGCGCGTAGGAGACAGCTACGGTGAGTCGAGCTGAAGTGTTGAGCAGCGATGAGTTGAGCAGCGAGGGGTTGAGCAGCGAGGAGTTGAGCAGGGTGAGGTGGGCTGCATGAGGTGGGCTGCATGAGGTGGGCTGCGTAAGGTGGGCTGCGGTGAGTTGAGTGGTTGGATGTTTAATAGATCCTGGAAGGCTTGAATCAGTACTCCCGAATCGCGAACCACGTAGACGGGTCCTGAGCAGAAGAGTGGTGCTCTGAAGGACACCGCCGTAGTAGAGGAAGAGTTGCATGTCGTCGTCAGGTATGGTGAAGTCGAGCGGCGTGGAGATGAGCAATAGGCACTGGCGTAAACGCGCCGGGGGCCACGGCAGTCATAGAGTGCGTCGAGGGAACTGCGTGTGAAGGCGCTAGCTGACAGCGTGTCAGGGGCCTCGGCAGTCGGTGAGAGTAGAACGACTGCGTGTATTAAAGGCGCCAGCTGCCAGCGTGTCAGGGGCCTCGGCAGTCCGTGAGGGAGTCGTGATAAGGCGCTAGATGCCAGCGTGCCAGGGACCACAGCCGGTTGAGAATTGAGGGGCGCAAGCATATGCCAGGAGCCGCGGCAGTCGTGAGTGCGTCGAACGACTGCGTGGGAAGGCGCTAGATGCCAGCGAGCCGGGGGCCACAGCGAGTTGAAAAGTTAGGGGCGCTAGCATGTGCCAGGAGCCGCGGCAGTCCGTGAGAGTAAAACGAACTGCGTGTACTGTAGGCGCTGGCACGTGCCAGGGGCCTCTGTGGCTCGGGGAGTGAACCAGTGTTCAAAAAGGCACTGTAACACAACACTGTACACTTAGTGGGAACACTGTGACACTAACTGTTGCTGGGGACTTGCTGCACTGAACTGTTGCTGGACACACTGCACTGTACACATAAATCCACAAGTGTATTATAATCCAAGAGGGCGGTGGTAGATCCAGGAGGCGGTGGTTAATCCAGGGGCAGCTAGTAGTCCCAGTGGGGTGTCACACTGTGTTTGCGTGTCTCTCTGAGTCTGTGTGGCGTGTGGCGGCGTATACACTGAGTCTGTGTGGCGTGTACACTTGAGTCTGTGTGTGGCGTGTACACTTGAGTCTGTGTGTGGCGTGTACACTTGAGTCTGTGTGTGGCGTGTACACTTGAGTCTGTGTGTGGCGTGTACACTGCGTGTGTGGCACTGTGTTTGAGTGTTCACTGAGTCAGTGTAGTGTCACACGGTGTGCGTGTCTCAGTCGCCGGACCAGCAGAAAAGCAGGGAGGAGGAGGGGTGGGGGTGGGTGGGTGAGCTCCGGGAGAAGCACCATGGGGCACAAAAGATGCCTGAAGGGCGCTGAAGATGCCTGGAAGAGGCGCGCAGAGGGTGCCTGAAAGAGGCGCACAGAGGGTGCCTGGAAGAGGCGCGCAGAGGGTGCCTGGAAGAGGCGCGCAGAGGGTGCCTGGAAGAGGCGCACAGAGGGTGCCTGGGGAAGGCACAGAGGGTGCCTGGGGAAGGCGCAGAAGGCGCCTAGGGGAGGGCGGGGGAAAACCCTGAAGGTGGCAACTACGCCTATGGCGTAATGTTTCTCCCGACCTGAGTGCTCAGCCCCACGAACCCCGAATGGAGGTGAGGATTTTTGCCCCAGGAGAGGGCGGACGAATGGACAAGTTACCCTGCCCAGGTCCTCCACTCTAGGAGAGAGTGACCTTAAAACGGCACCGGCTATACGCCACCTTGAACCATAGCAACACTCCAGGGTCACCAATTGTTGGTGGTAGCGAGTGTTCTAAGTGCTAATCGGTTCACGGATAGAGAAAGTCATATCCGCCAGGGTTACTTTATTGGACAAAACTTACAGAGCTCATCACGACAAGGACAACACATATGATAGGTGTTTGTTTGTGTATGCGTTTGTGAATGTTGTTTGTGTAGGTTAACATTTAAGTGTTGGTGTATGTGGAACAATGTAACGGTGGACGACAAGAGAACGTGGACGGACAGTCAAAGGTAAACGAATACAAGGAAAGTTAACGATGAAGACGCGACAAGACAGACTGGCAGACACAGTGACGATGGACATTACATGAAAACACTGAGAATCTTAGTCTCTCTTTGCAGCACCCCATTTTCTTGTCACTGAGGGGAAGGAACACGGAATTTGAGCGGTGACTGCTACAAGTCAAGATGTGCTCCACTTTAGAATTCAAATAGTCAAAGAATTTTACATAGTTAGAAGAGCTAGGTGAGAGATAAACAGCACAGATGTATTAGTATTTACTCCACCACCGGCCTTAACAAAGTAAAGACCAAGGCACTGCAGCCCACCCATTAACTCGGACGCAGTGTACCTTCTATTAACTGACTGAGGGATACTACACCCGGCAACGAGACTTCAGAGACAACAATATCTTTTGAAACCCGCTTCTCAGCTAAGTGCCCCCAGCAGTTATTTGAGACAGATAGATTTTACTACACGGATCCGGTAGGATTATTATTTGTTCGGCTGTCTGGAGTTGCTTGTTGGATACCTTCACCGCCTAAAAGCTGGTAAGCACTTGTTTGTTTGGGATTGTCTGACGGGTGTGTTATTCACTTTGCGAGTGACCTAACTGTTGGGTAGGGTAAATTTACTGATTCCCAACAACTACTACTACTGCTATAACTTCTGCTACTACTACAACTACTACAGCCACTCCCACAGGCACATGGACGCCGTGGACCCGTCGGAGGGCATGATGAAGCAGCGGGAGACTGGCATCTATACCAACGACTTCCTGGAGTTTATCGGCAGCGGACACTCCACCGTGCCCAAAGGTATTAGTAGTTTTTTTTTTTTTTTACATCAAAGGACACGGTTCAAGGGCAACAAGAAGAGTACAAAAAAAAGGCTGCTACTCACCGCTCCCATAAAAGATAAAAGTAAAGAGTAGCCAAAATATAGGTCAATTTCGAGAGGAGAGGTGTCTTGATACACTCTTCTTGAAATATGTCAAGTCATAGACAGGGGGAAATACAGACGAAGGAAGGTTGTTCCAGAGTTTACCTCTTGCATAAGGGTTTTGGGTAGTATAGGGATGAGCATGAGTAGAAAGTCGTGTGCAGCGGGACCGCGGGAGGGACGGAGGCATGCAGTTAGCAAGTTCAGAAGAGCAGTCATCATGAAGATATCGATAAAAGATAGAAAAAGAGGCAACATAGCGGCGGAATTTAATTAAGAGGTAGAAGGTTGTCAGTAAGAGGAGGAAAACTGATGAGACGAAGAGCCTTAGACTCCACTCTGTACAGGAGAGTTGTGTGAGTGGAATTATTGTTATTGTTGTTGTTTCATATGTAAAGATTAAGATACGTATTTTTCTTTTACATTCTCTCTCTCTCTCTCTCTCTCTCTCTCTCTCAGACACATACGACCTGGTGGTCACCTCGGGCGGTATGGGCGAAGGTCACATCTCACACAGTGGCCTCGACGACGTTGTGCGCGTCGCAAAGAACGGTGAGTGAGTAAGTGAGCCTGCGTGCCTGCGTGCGTGCGTGCGTGCGTGCGTGCGTGTGAGTGTGAAAGTGTTTTACAAAAAAGGAGACAGCTCAATGGCACAAAAAAAAACAATAAAAAAAGCCTACTCGCTGCTCCTGAAAAAGAAAATCAAAAGAGGTGGCCGAAAGAGAGGTCAATTTCGGGAGGAGGTGTCCTGATACCCTCCTCTTGAAAGAGTTCAAGTCGTAAGTAGGAGGAAATACAGATGAAGGAAGATTGTTCCAGAGTTTACCAGCGTGAGGATGAAAGAGTGAAGATGCTGGTTAAATCTTGCACAAGGGTTTGGACAGTATAGGGATGAATATGAGTAGAAAGTCGTGTGCAGCAGGGCCGCGGGAGGAAGGAGGCATGCAGTTAGCAAGTTCAGAAGAGTAGTCAGCGTGAAAATAGCGATAGAAGATAAAAAAAGAGGCAACATCGCGACGGAATTTAAGAGGTAGAAAACTATCAGTTGGAAGAGTAGAGCTGATGAGACGAAGAGCCTTAGACTTCACGCTGTCCAGAAAAGGTGTGAGTGGAGCACCCTCCCCCCCACACGTGAGATGCATACTCCATACGAGGGCGGACAAGACCCCTGTATATGGACAGCAACTGTGCGGGGGAGAAGAACTGGATGAGACGATACAGAACGCCCAACCTCGAGGAAGCTGATTTAGCGAGAGTGGAAATATGAAGTTTCCAGTTGAGATTTTGAGTTAAGAATAGACCGAGGATATTTAGTGTTGAAGAAGGTGACAGCTGAGTGTTGTTGAAGAATAGCGGATAGGTGTTTGGAAGATTGTGTCGAGTTGATAGGTGGGGAAATTGAGTTTTTGAGGCATTGAAGGACACAAGGTTTCTTCTACCCCAATCGGAAATGATTGCAAGGTGTGAGGTTAAGCGTTCTGCAGCCTCCAGTCTGGAGTCGTGTACTTCCTGTTGGGATGGGCTTCTATTGAAAGAAGTTGAATAATGCAGAGTGGAGTCGTCGGCGTATGAGTGGACAGGACAGTTTGTTATTGAAAGAAGATCATTGATGAATAACAAGAAGAGAGTGGCTGATAGGACAGAGCCCTGTGGAACACAACTGTTGATAGGTTTAGGGGAAGAACAGTGACCGTCTGCCACCGCAGAGATACAACGGCCGGAAAGGAAACTGGAGATAAAGGAACAGAGAGAGGGATAGAATCTGAAAGAGGGCAGTTTAGAAAGCAAAGACTTGTGCCAGACTCTATCGAAGGCTTTCGATATGTCTAGCGCAACTGAGAAAGTTTCACCGAAATGGCTAAAAGAGGATGACCAAGAGTCAGTTAAGAGAGCAAGAAGATCGCCAGTAGAACGCCCATTGCGGAACCCATACTGGCGATCAGATAGAAGGTTGGAAGTGGAAAGGTGCTTTTGAATCTTCCGGTTAAGGATTGATTCAAAACCTTTAGATATACATGAAAGTAAAGCTATAGGGCGGTAGTTTGAGGGATTGGAACAGTCACCCTTCTTAGGCACAGGCTGTACAAAGGCATACTTCCAACAGGAAGGATAGGTAGATATTGATAGGCAGAGACGAAAGAGTTTGACCAGGCAGGGTGTCAGCACGGAAGCATAGTTTTTAAGGACAATAAGAGACTCCATCAGGTCCATAAGCCTTCTGAGAGTTGAGGCCAGAGAGGGCATAGAAAACATCATTTGGAAGAATCTTAATAACGAGAAGAATTAGAAGAAGCAAGGTGTTGACATTTTCTATTGATTAAAGCAGTTTTGGTAAGTCAGAGAATATATTTGGCCAGATTCCTGGCTGAAATTTAAAAGCTATAGTTAGCGGGAGTTCGAAGGCTCTGGAACTTTTTGTGAGCTGCCTCTCTATCTTTAATAGCACGAGAACAAGCACGATTAAACCAAGGATTTTTAGTATGAGGAGTAAAAAAAGAACGTGGAATGTATGCCTCCATTCCAGAGACAATCACCTCTGAGATGCGCTGGGCACACACAGAGGGGTCTCTCTCCTGGAGGCAGTAATCATTCCACGGGAAATCGGAAAAGTACATCCTCAGGTTGTAACGGTGTAACGCTTGGTTGCGGGGACTTGCGGGCGTGAAGGGAAACTCTTGCTCTCTTAGAAGGAATATATTCTTAACCTAAGATACAGCGTAGCGTGGGTGAGAGAGACGAGACGCTAGGTGTGTGTCGTGCGAGCTCTCTCGAAGGAGTGAAGAGTTACAGAGTGGAAAATAATGAAGTTACAATTGGTCACGTATGTCAAGGTGACCTCTAAGCTTGATGAAATGCTTTGTATACAAACTGAGATGGTAAACACTGACAGCTGACATTCCTACAAGGTGGCGTGATCTATCTGTCGTGTTTTTTTTCCATTGATATACTACAATTACTATAACAAGGTCGTCCCACCGAGCTGAAGCAAAATGCCAGAAGCATCGCCTCTTCGGTGGGTCCAGAGGATGTACAGGAGCGATAGGACAGGAAACAGAAATAAGGTTATGGTCGGAGGAACCCAACGGAGAGAACAGTTTGACAGAGTAAGCAAAAGGATTAGAGGTAAGGAAGAGGTTTAGAATGTTGGGCCTGTCTCCAAAACGGTCGGGAATACGTGTAGGGTGCTGAACCAACTGCTCTAGGTCGTTGAGGAGAGCAAAGTTGTAGGATTGTTCACCAGGCTGGTCTGTGAAAGAGGATGAGAGCCAAAGCTGGTAGTGAACATTCAAATCACCCATGATGGAGATTTCAGCGAAGGGAGAGTGAGTCAAAATGTGCTCCACTTTAGAATTCAAATAGTCAAAGCATTTTACATAGTTACTAGAGTTAGGTGAGAGATAAACAGCACAGATGTATTTAGTAATAGAATGACAATAAAGTCTTAGCCAGATGGTGGAAAATTCAGAAGAGTCAAGGTCGTGGGCACGAGAGCAAGTGATGTCGTTGCGCACGTAGGCGCAACATCCAGCTTAGGATTCAAATTTAGGATAGAGATAGTAGGAGGGAACAGAGTAGAAGTTGCTGTCAGTAGCCTAAGTAACCTGTGTTTCGGTGAGGAAGAGAAAATAAGGTTTAGAGGAGGAGAGATGGTGTTCCACAGAATGAAAATTAGAACGAAGACCACGAATGTTGCAGAAATTGATAAGGAGGAGGTTCGAGGAGTTATCAGGACACCTCTCAAGTCGGCAGCCAGAAGGGGAATTTATGGTCCCCCCCCAGGCGGGGACTCCGAGGCATTGTTATTTTTCGCCATTTTGAATTTTGAATTTTGGGAAAAGGTGTGTGTGTTGTGTGAATGTAGTGTGGTGTAGAAAGAGAGAGGAACTGTCTTTAGAGAGCATGCTGAACTGCTCTCTGGTGTTGATGAGACAAAAGGGAAACGGTTAGTGAGGACATGGTCTTTGGAGGGCTTCAGCACCCTCCTCGCTTCCCATATATCCTCACCGGGATTAGGTCACGCCCGTTCGGTAGGTGTCTTCCTACCTACTCCTACTATAGGATCGCAAAACAGTTCATGGTAATTCCAGCAACTTTTACGAGAGGCTTTTCAAACGGGCGAACTTAGGCGCCGTTTAGGATGGGAAAGAGCCTACATAGAGACTTCAGATTTGCCTGGAGTAAACGTTGAGGCGGTCTCCCTAGGGTGGGCTAGACGACGCGCCCCCTAGCTTATGCCCCAATGAGTAACTGATTTCCTCCTCTCCGGCACTCCAGGAGGTTTCGTGATCATCGTGATGCGCCATGAGTTCCTACAGACCGTGCCTTCCTACAAGGACAAGCTGGAGCCTTACATGGACCAGCTGGAGGCGGACGGGAAGTGGAAGAAGGTAGGGAGCACCGTTGCCAGATTATCGTACTCAGAGCATCGTATTTACCGTTTTTTGACACCTAACTATTGCCAAGAAACATCAGGAATTCCCTATTTTAACGATATATATAAATGAATCTAGTTATTGAGCCCCAGGAGACAGTTTTGGGGTTGAAAGTTGGTAAATATAAGAGGTTGAGTACAACTATCTGGCAACATTGGTACAAGAAAACATTTACTCTAATCGAGGTTTCTGTCTGGCGGGGCTGTTCACTGTATGGGCGCCTGTCACGACACTCTGGTATATAGTTCAGGAGCCCATTGAAGTTTAATTCAAAAGTTGCGCCCAAAAGGTTTGACTGGTTTACCCGACTGTACATACAATAGAAATGTCTAAGAGGGATTTCTTAAGTTTCGCATTCCTGGGGTTTGGAAAAGGGACCCTTAAAAGGGGGCCCATAAATTCCTTATAATTCAAACTTCTACGCCCACTCACAAAACTATGCATACATAACAGAAACACATAGTAAAGCACAATAATGCAACTTAAGAAAAAAAAATCAATGGCATTGCCATTTAAGAATGGTAATAATCATGGTAATTAATTCCTTATAATTCAAAAGTTGCGCCCAAAGTATTTTTTTGTTTCATAAGATTAGTATCCTTAGGTAGTATCTTAAAATGCAACTTAAGAACAAATCTGACCTGGCATTACCACTTAAGAAAGGTCAGAGGGCAAATATGAACCCTTAAGTCACCAAAAATTCAAAATATTTGTCCATCATTCATATTTGGTTTATAAGTTGTTTCTGTTGAGTAGTCATTGAGAATGCAACTTAAGAACAAAAAAACAATGGCATTACCATATAAGAATGGTAATAAATATGGCAATTAATTCCTTATAATTCAAATTTTGCGCCCAAATTATTTCTTTATTTCATAAGATTAGTATGCCTAGGTACTATCTGAAAATGCAACTTAAGAACAAATCTGACCTGGCATTATCATTTAAGAAAGGTCAGAGGTCAAATATGAATAATTATGAAATAATGAAAGATTTTGGATGCAAAATTTGAATTTTAAGGATTGGATTACCATAATTACTATCCTTCTTAAATGGTTATGCCATTGATTTTTTGTACTTAAGCTGCATTCTGAATGACTATTCAACAGTGTTACACTGTCCTATGTGTGGGGAAAGATTTTTAAAATGAACACTACCATCTATACAATCGTAGTAACATGTATGAAAGCGATAACTATCATTGGGGAAAATGTTAGTGTGTAAAATAATTAGAGGAGGAAAGAAAGTACGAGCAAATGAAAAGGTTGTCCGCTGTTGTTGCGGTGCTTTTCTGTTAATCGTTCACTCAAGGGTTTGCTGCTATGACCTGCCAAACCTAGACCAACCACCAACAGAAAACGAAGTTGTCATAGAAACAATGAAAATTAGTCAGAGGTGTGCTGAAGAATGCAAGCAAAACTATGCACTAGTTACCTATGACCTTGACGTTGCAAAGCGAGCAGTCAAAATCCAAAACACAGAAAGTCCCACCTTTGATAATTTGTTTGTCATGTATGGCATATTCCACATTATGATATGCCTATTCCACTGCATTGGGAAGTTCATCGAAGAGTCCGGAGGCCCCGACCTCCTGTCAGAGAGTGATTGCCTGGCACCTGGATCCACAAAGGGATTTCTTAAATGTACCACATTCAAACGATGCAAGCGAGTTCATTCACTGCTGGCCTTAGCAATGGAAGCACTTCATTACCGTAAATTTCTTGATAAGTATCCTGAAAAAGATGAGGTCCTGAGTGAATTGGTGAATTTTGACATTGTAGATTCTGAAGAGTTAGATGTTATTTTGAATTCAAATGTTTTTCATAATTTGTACAAGGCGTACTGCACATACACAGAGGAAACGTTGGCCGGGACTCAAGGAAAAACACCTCAGTACTGGATGACCTATGTGAAAATGGTTAATCTATATCATCAACTGGACAGAGCTACCAGAGAAAATGACGTATCTATGTTTATAGAGGTTTTGTCAGAATGCACGGATGTCTTCTTTGGGCTAAATCGTCCTAATTACGCCCGGTACATGAGCAAGTATTGCCTTGATCTGCTGAATTGAGAGACAACTCATCCTGGAATAAGGCAGCTAATGGATTCAGGAGCTTTTTCAGTGAGAACAGACAATCCCTTCTCACGCTTGCCTGTAGATTTGACACTAGAGCAGACTGTCAACTGTGACGCAGCATCAAGAACTACTGGTTATGTCCATTCCACCAACAACTACAGTGGCCGTGTAAGGTGGTCAGTGACGAAGGGATGCAGGGCTTTCATCACAAAGGAAGCAATGAAAATGGCTGGAATGAAAGAAGTAAGTGATGACACACAAGCAGACCTACGACCATCACGAATTAAGCGGGACAATAAAGACCTGAAGAAACTTCTCAAACAGATAGAAGATTCAGTGAATCCATTCGATCTTGAGGTTGATGCACCCCTTGTATATATCAGCACTGGGAAAGGCGTTCCTGATGAAGTTGCACATTCATTAATATCAATATTCACTGTCGGGGCGGAAATGCATTCCAAATTCATTGCAGAGTGTACTGCAGATCCATCAAGATTTGAAAAAAGCATACAACGAAACAAACTGTTGACCTTCATGAAGCAGTGTGTCGGAAACAGACGGGCAGATCTAAATTCCAAAGAAGCAATGCTGCGGTGTACAAGTGAGTTGTTTGGCAGAATTGCCTTCCTGGCGGCTACCAATGAAGTGGATATGGAATTTTTATTCACCTTCCCACTGACTCCTGTTCCACTGTCCTTATGCAAGGGAGACGGCACAATGGCTCACACAAACAAAAGTGTTCTAAGGGACTGTTTGGAGTCAACAGTGACGGAGCACGGAGAACCAAGTCTGGTCAAGGCACACGTGATTGATGGTAATTTCCTTCTTCACTGTTTACCACCAAAAATTCCCCCAACATTCGGTGGTCTCTCTAAAGTAATCCTGCAAACAGCTCTCACACACAAATCACCCCGCATTGATATTGTGTTCGACACTTATGAGTCTCCATCAATAAAGGACTGTGAGAGAGAAAGACGCGGAGCCGATCTTCAGCAATTTGTCATTGTAGGTCCAGAACAAATTAGACCACGTAAGCTCGAACAGGCACTAAAATCTATGTCATTTAAGCAAGCACTCCCACGTTTCCTGTTGGAAGATTGGTGCAACGATGAGTATCTAACCATTATCGGTGACAGAGAGGTGTACCTCGGAGTTGATGGAGTATGTGCCCGTTTTACTGTATTGAACGGTGTCGTTTGGCGTGAGTTTATTGATGAACTTTCATGCAACCATCCTGAGGCAGACACACGCGTTTGCTTCCATGCTTATAATGTTGACTGTCAACCTGGAGATGTTGTGGTTCGAGCTAGTGATACCGACATTTTGGTAATCCTGCTTTATCAGGTATCGAAGTTTAAATCAATTCTCTGGATGGAAGTGGGCACCACTGGGAAGGACAACCGCAGGTACCTGAACATCACGAAAATTGCTGATGCAATTGGCCCTGGAGTTTGTGGGGCCCTTCCTGCCTTCCACGCACTCACAGGGTGCGACTACACATCTGCGTTTGTCAGGAAAGGCAAAAAAACACCACTTGGAGTCATGAGGTCTGATGACGAGATCCAAGCTGCCCTTTCTGAGCTGGCAACAAATCGGCCCAAAACCAACACAGTCAAAGTCGTAGAAAGATTCGTTAGTAGAATTTATGGCGCCAAAAAGAGCCAATTCATCAATGAACGTAGGTTTGAAATCATCCAGAGGACCTATGGAAAGACAAATGAAAAGGACAGACCCTTCGACAAGTTGTTGTCCATCGACGCGAGCGCTGTTCCTCCCTGTTCAAGAGAGCTGCTCCAACACATAAACCGTGTATCGTTTGTGGCACGTATGTGGGCTTCATCACATACTGCAACATTAGAGAAGGCACCATTAGTGAAAGATGGATGGGAAATATAAGAATCAAGATACAGAATCATATGGTTCCAAGGTAACCAGCTACCTGAAGTTCTCGATCCCAAGTTAACTGTTCCTGAGGTAAACGGTGATGAAACTGAAGCAGATGAGGAAGATCATGATACGGCAGACAATCCTGATATGGATGAGGGGGATGAATCAGAAGAGAGTGATTCTGAGTCTGAGGCTGATGATAATTAAAACTTCTCTGAATTATCTTGGATAGCATTATATTTTTTTTATGAAGTTGCTCATAACTCCTTATATGGAAATACAATGGATTTTTTTTCTTTTTTAATATGTTAGCATACAAAATTTATGGAATAAAGATTTTTTTGGGGTGCAAAATATTAATTATATATATGGAATGAATTACTACTATTGATACCCTTCTCAAATGATAGTGCCTTTGAATTTTTGTTCTTAAGTTGCATTCTGAATGACTATTCAGTAGAAACAGCTTATATACCAAATATGAATGATGGACATTTTTTTTGGTGGCCTAATGATTCATATTTTACTTCTGACCTTTCTTAAATGGTAATGCCAGGTCAGATTTGTTCTTAAGTTGCATTTTAAGATAGTACCTAGGCATACTAATCTTATGAAATAAAGAAATAATTTGGGCGCAAAATTTGAATTATAAGGAGTTAATTGCCATATTTATTACCATTCTTATATGGTAATGCCATTGATTTTTTGTTCTTAAGTTGCATTCTCAATGACTACTCAACAGAAACAACTTATAAACCAAATATGAATGATGGACAAATATTTTGAATTTTTGGTGACATAAGGGTTCATATTTGCCCTCTGACCTTTCTTAAGTGGTAATGCCAGGTCAGATTTGTTCTTAAGTTGCATTTTAAGATACTACCTAAGGATACTAATCTTATGAAACAAAAAAATACTTTGGGCGCAACTTTTGAATTATAAGGAATTAATTACCATGATTATTACCATTCTTAAATGGCAATGCCATTGATTTTTTTTTCTTAAGTTGCATTATTGTGCTTTACTATGTGTTTCTGTTATGTATGCATAGTTTTGTGAGTGGGCGTAGAAGTTTGAATTATAAGGAATTTAAGGGCCCCCTTTTAAGGGTCCCTTTTCCAAACCCCAGGAATGCGAAACTTAAGAAATCCCTTTTAGACATTCTTATTGTATGTACAGTCGGGTAAACCAGTCAAACCTTTTGGGCGCAACTTTTCAATTAAACTTCACTGGGCTCCCTAACTAATAAGGAGATGATCAGGAGCTGGCCAGGGGGAGAAGGTCACGTATTTGAAATGATGGTCATAATTCCTTCAGGTGAAGCGGCGCATCGTCCCAAACTATTTATGTGACAAGGAGGGTCTCGTCTTCGTCTTCCGCATCACTAAGCCTGAGTGAGGAGGAAGAGGAGGGAAGGGAAAGGAGAGAGATGAAGAGGAGGAGTTATAGTGGTGCTGTGCCAAGGCTGTCTCTGTGTAACAGCCTTGGCTTTCGTCGCGGCACCCGAGACTGAGGTGTGAATTATCGTGCTCTGGCAACCTGGCGTCATGGCGTCTACGATGTTATATGATAGTCTACGCATAGGGCACATTTGTCAGTATTAATCATATTATTGAAATTGTCGTAAAAGTCTGTTTTAGTTTATAAGACTGAGGCTGCAGAATCCTTAACCTCAGACCTTGCTATCATCTCCGATTGGGATAAAAGGAAACTTTGGGTTTTTGTGTCCTTCAATGCCTCAAAAACCCAATTTATCCACCTTTCAACTCGACACAATCTGCCAAACACCTATCCCCTATTCTTCAACTACACTCAGCTGTCACCTTATAATTCTTCAGAACTAAATATCCTCGGTCTATCCTCAACTCAAAATCTTAACTGGAAACTTCTCATCTCTTCTCTCACTAAATCAGCTTCCTCGAGGTTGGGCGTTCTGTATCGTCTCCTCCAGTTCTTCTGCCCCGCACCGCTGCTATCCATATACAAGGGCCTTGTCCGCCCTCGTATGGAGTATGCATCGCACGTGTGGGGGGCTCCACCCACACAGCTCTTCTCTATCTTTCGGCCACTCCTCTGTTGTAAAAAAAAATAAGGTCGCTGATTATGTAGCTGTATGCGTGTGTGCATGTGTAATGGCAAGTTGCCAGAACACGATAACGAAGACCTCAGACTCGTGTGCTGCGACTATAGTATACGTTTAGGAATGCTTGGTCTCGGTCTTTGGGTCTTGATGATGCACAGACATGTGTATATATATAATAAACGGGTGCCTACTTCCCCTCAGAATCATGTTAATCTTTGTTTGTTTCTCAAGTTAATTTAAGGGGAGCGTCTGCCATGTTCTAAGATATTATCAGAGGATCACCATTTTCTCACAGGTGATGTGTACCTTGAGTAGGAACATCATGTACAGTTTTGGTGAAGATTTGTTGAAAAAAAAAATTTATGAATTATTTTTCAAAAATTTCAAAATTTTGAAATTGAAAAAAAGCATATTTAGAGTTTAGATAGCTCAAAAATAAAAACACCACTGGAACGGGCATACAAAATAAGTGTATTCCTAGAGATTACTTTTCCATTTTTTTTTTGTTTCTTCAAAGTTTAAACTTAGAAAATTTATATAAAAATGTTGATGATGTTTATCCAGATTCTGATCACTAGCATTTATAGCTAATTTTTTTCTCTTTCCAACGCTATCTTTATGTTTGTGCTAGGTCCATAAATAACTTAGAAATATCAAATAAATGCGCGTGTGACCCTGTTTTGAGAAAACGAAGGAAAACTAAATTTATCGATCGCCCATCGATTCTGCTCTCCGATGACAATGTATTGGTAATGAATGTCAATGTAACTCTAACCCTGTGTAACCACAACATCTTAGTGCAAATTAGCATTGCATTTACAGTTGTTGTGTCCCATATTTTGGCACCTGGTCCCCCCTCCTTGTCGGAGGTATTACTTGGTCGAAACCAAGGGTATCAGAAGACGCCACCTTCCTCATTGTAGCCAGGTTTTGGGACTAGAACTGACCAGGCTGATAGTCTGCACTTGGTGTTGTCTTCAGTCTCTTCATGGCCCTGGGTCTTTGGTGCCTTTGCAGCTCCTTTGTTTGGCGTTTCAAACCCTTTTCGATGTCTGGGTTTGTCCCGAAGAGTTTGGTTAGGAGGCTGCTCTTCTCGTACCCAATATTATGTTCCAGGGTAGCAAGCTGAGTGATAAACTTTACCCTGTAGTAGCCTGCAAACTTTGTCTTTGGGCATTTCCGCCACACCTTTGAGTGCAGGGACTCATTGGGGTTCTGCGTGTAGCCTCGCAGACACCTACTTAGAAGGTCAGTGGAAGTGAGATCCCTGTAGACTGACTTGATATGCTCCAGGCTCTCGTAGGGCAGTTTGGCGAGGTACAAGTTCTTAGAGGCATGTGGGACTGGAGTTTCCTTCTTGGCCAATTGCTCTTTGGTAAAGCACCAGAATTCTCCCCTTTCGGGCAGAAGTTGTTTGCTGGTGCCGCGTCGGTGGAGGAGAGGTGGAAAAAGGATGCCCAGATTGCTTTGCGAAGAGTGAGGACGTCAGTGCCGATGTTGTCCCTGATAGCTTTCCCATAGTATGACTGCTGGCTATCAATAATGTGGTCAGTTAGCTTGCCCTGACCTCCAAGCACACTTCTTCTGATCGTCTTGCCCTTCTTCGTGACAACATCGACGCGTGTATCTTTCTTGATCTGTCGCAGTCTTGTACCCATCCTCTTACTAATATGATTTATGCATTCTTCCTTTACCACCTGTACATATGTGTAAGGGCCTTGCTTATTGTTCAATTGAGCCACAGCATTGTAGGCAGTGGAGTCGCCGTCTCCCACAAACACTGTATATACGAAGCCATGTTGAAGTGAGCGGCTCCATATGATCTTGGCCTCTTCTGCCTCCATACTCCCTGCTTTTCCGGGGAAGTTCATATGGCACCTATGGGGTCCTTTCTTTACCTTCCCAGATTTGCATATTGGACAGTAGTTACAGATAACCTCAAAATCTACAATAAGTCCTGTATAGACTTCGATAACAAAGCCGATGCCAATATGTGAGCGGTGGCCACGAGTCATCCATGTACCATCGAAGGAGACTTCGATATGAAGATTACCTTGGGTGTCTCTTTCATCAAGGCCCCTACTTACATAGTATTCTTCTATTGACTCATGACAGGTCTTCATTAGGTCCTTATAGTGACTCTCCATCTCCCTGAACAATATATTGCAGTGATTGTTGTAAAAGTGAGCAGAAATGGGTGGCATTCCCATAAATGTGGACCTCTTCTCAAGGCCTACTCTTCCAATTCCAGACACCAAACTGTGGTAGACTTCTTGTAGGTTCATTTCCAGGTATTTATCTCCACCACTCAAGGCTTTGGGTGGCGCTCTACTGAGGACGTCATTGCAGGAGGTGCAGTGAGCTTCAAAAGTTGAGTCACATCTGTTGCTGTGTGTCACTACCTTTGCTTTCCCTTTACAGACCTTTTTTGGGCATTGTAGACCTGCCACAAGAAGCTGGAGTTGACTTTCTGTGATAATGGATTTCTTATCACACTCCTTATCAGTTCCCCTTAGCCTGGGGCTAGTGAGGTCCATCCTGCTGCTTGGGTTTGGTGTGGATGGTGTCTGATGTGATGTGGATGGTGTCTCATGTGATGTGGATGTTGTCTGCTGTGAGGTACTTGGTTTTGATGGTGAAGGTGTGCTGGGTGCTCTTGGAGACGTGGAGGCAACAGGTGGTGGTGGTGACCTCGAGTGGTGAGGAGTGGTGGTGGTGGTGGTGGTGGCAAGGGAGGGAGGATCACTAATCACTTGCGCTAATTTTTGCCTCCCCAGCAACAGGTTCTGACTCCTAGCCTTGTGGTGTCTTCCTTTCCTCCCCATGGTGATCAAAGAACTATAGCAACTCGCGAGGAATATAGAAAATAAAGAGTTCAGTGTATTCCACGTGGGGGAGAAGTGGCGTGCCTTTCCTTTCAAGGTTTGTGTGGGCACTGACGCAGCGACGCTCTGCCTGCCTGTCCGACACCACCACCACCACCCACACTCGAAGAGATGCCAAGTGTCGCAATTCATGAAAAAAAAATATCCTCTATTGCAAAAATTACGGACATAAAAGCACTGATTCATGTATGCATATTTTGGCGCGTAAAGCGCTCTGTATGGCAACACTACCAGATATTTAAAGGGCCGCCAGACCGCGCGAGGATTTAAATTTTAAAAAACTAACCTCGCCACGTGACACCCCATTGTATCCATGGTATGATGAGCCCATAAAGTGAATTTCGAGGAATTAAAAATATTCATCAAAAAATACCCCCCCAGACGCTCCCCTTAAGTGATTACTCATCCTAATTTTAAATGCGTCTGCCGTTCCTAATTTATAATGCGTCTGCTGTTCCTAATTTTAAAAGCGTCTGCTGTTCCTAATTTTAAAAGCGTCTGCCGTTCCTAATTTTAAAAGCGTCTGCTGTAGCCCTACGTGGCGCAATGCAGAGGAAGTTAACTTATTTAATCTGAAATTCAAGTGAAATGATCAGCAATTTAAGTTAAGTAACAGAGTAGTGAAGTATATGTGGCAGTGAGCATGTGGAAGGATGAGATGGAACGAGAGAACAAAGATTAACGAAAAGAATAAAAAACTCATCCTCCCTCCTCCATACTTCCTTCCTCGAACAGAGTCGTCCGCCACTGGAACAGCCTCCCCGCAGAAGTAGTCAGTGCGGAAACGATCAACTCCATTTCCACTGGCAGTAACTTTACTGCGTCGGGAGTGAACTGAACGTATCCAAGGTCACTTAATGTTCTTAGTTCTGTTATTTTCTTCTTCTATTATGAGATATCATCATCATCATCATAATTTCGTTTAACGTCCGTTTTCACTCTTCCTGAGCGGTTGGACGCTTTATGGGTCTCCTCTTTTCTGCTCTGTCTTCTGCCTTTTTTTTTTTTTTTTTTTTTACGTTGTTGCCTATTGCGCCGGTAGGCATCTTCCCGGTGGGGCCTGATGGTCGGCCCAAGGCTTCTTCCAGGTGGGGCCTGATGGTCGGCTCAACCCGTTCTGGCGCAGGCGAGTGTTTATAGTGGCGCCATCTTGCATTGGCTCATGCTGCCCCCCGGAACTCGTTCTTGATTCGCTTGGACGGCTTCCTCTAGAGTCCGGGTTGATGGGTGGTCTTCAGGACAGCATGTGGGTAGTTTTAAGCCACTCGGCGGTGACTGAAATATCCGAGTGGTAGCGTGAGGATTCGAACCCGCGTCGTCCATCACGCGGCGAATGTGGGTCCAGTACTCTACCAGTTCGGCCACTGCTCATCCAATCCCATCACTGCCAAGTCTTCCTGTATACACCTTATCCACGTTTTCCTAGGTCTACCACCTGGTCTCCTTCCTTTTACTTTCAATCTCTCCAAAACTCCCAGCACTGTATCCTCCCCTGCTTTTCACATGTCCGAACTATAGGGGTCTCCTTTCTGAGCACTGTTTCCAGGTTCTCTACTCCACATCTGTTAGCCATATCTAGCTGCACTAGACACCCTGTCTTGCCAATCTCTCCACAACTCCCAGCATTGTATCCTCCCCTGTTCCCTTCACATATCCAAACCATCGGAGTCTTTCCCATCGGAAGGAGTTTCTTTTCAAACCGAGTCATCCGTCACTGGAACAATCTTCCTTCAGACGTAGTAAATGCGAATACTATCAACTCCTTCAAATATAGATTCGACCGTCACTTCCCTGCGTCGGGAGTAAACTGAATATGGAGGTGCTTTCATCTGCTCCTCAATATCGAGGTGCTTTCATCTACTCCTCAATATCGAGAAACTTTCATCTGCTCCTCAATGTCGAGGCGCTTTCATCTGCTCCCCAGGCCCCAAGTGGCTGTCGACCAGATTAAATCACCAAAGCGGGCAACCTAGTAATGAGCCAATAGGCTTTATGTTGCCTGCATTTCCATGTAACCATGTTTCTGAGGTGGTGGCGGAGTGGTTTGCGTGCCGGCCCCGCATTCGGAGCGTTGATGATGATGAGGGTTCGAATCCGCCGCTAACCACCTGGGATTTTTCAGTCACCGCCGAAGGGCCTAAGACTACCCACATGCTGTCCTGAAGACTACCCACCAACCCGGGCTTTAGAAGAAGCTATGCAAGTGAAATCAAGAATGATCTCCGGGGGACAGCATGAGCCAATAATAATTGCGCCATAACGGGCTCGGGCCCACCATCAGGCCCCTAATATAAAAAAGCCTACCGGCGCTTTAGGTCACATGTAAAAAAGGAAAAAAGAAACTGTTTCCAGGTCCTCTACTCCACATCTGTAAGCTACATCGGCACCGGACACCCTATCTTACCATTCTCTCCACAACTCCCAGCACTGTGTCCTCCCCTGCTCTCTTTACATGTCCAAACCATCGGAGTCTTTCCCTTCTGAGCACTGTTTCCATGCAGGTCCTTTACTCCACATCTGTTAGCTACATCTGCACTGGATCGACACCCTTCTATTATGAGTTATGGAACAAAGAATAAAGAAGATAATTAATTGCTCTCCCGCCCCCTCCCTCCCTCCCTCCTTCCTTCCTTCCTCGAATTGAGTCGTCCGCCACTGTAACAGCCTTCCTGCAAGAGTGGTTAGCGCATACTGTGTGATTTTCAGTTAATACAAGAAACATGTGTGCAATATTCATGCAGTGGAGGAAATGATAAGACTCGTAATATGATAATAGAAAATAGTAAAGGAAGGAATATTAATTAAGTGCATGAAACCAATTATAATCATTTTCCACAGATAGAGGTCGTTTTTTTCTTGTTCTTCTTTTAGTAGTTTTTTTCTTCTTCTATATAAGAGTGAGATAATAATGACGATGATAATAATAATAATAATAATAATAATAATAATAATAATAATAATAATAATAATAACTCTAATAACACTAATATAAGAAGTGTGATAAAGGAGAAGAGGAAGAAGAAAAGAAACAGACGGAGAAAGGAGAGAATTACAGAAGAATAAAGAAGGAAAGAAGGAATGGAGAAACAGAAGGAAGGAAATAGAAATAATGGAAATATATAACAATAGAGGCAGGTCAAGGATGGACAGGGTCCCCCTCATCCTGACCCTGTGTGTGTGTGTGTGTGTGTGTGTGTGTGTGCTCACCTCAAAACAAAACAACGTGACTGAGAAAGAGTAAGGGAGGAGGAGAGAATGTAAGGAAGGAGGAGGTGTGAACTGGGAAGGAGGAGAGGAGGAAAAGGAAGGAGAGAGATAAAGTAAGGAGGAGAGAAGATGGAAGAGAAGGGAGGAGAGGGAGAGAAAGAAGGGGAGGAGGAAGGTGGGAACTGGGAAGGGAGGGAGGAACAGGAAGGAGAGGGAGAGAAAGAGTAAGGAGGAGATGGAAGAGAGGGGAGTGGAGAGGGAGAGAAAGGAGGGGATGGAGTGAAAGGGAGGCGAGAGAGAATAAGGGAGGAAAGGAGGGGATGGAGGGAGGTAAGGAGTAAAGGAGGTAATAAGAGGGAGAGAGGGCTGTAAGTAAAGGAAGGTGAGGGAGAGAAAAAATAAGGAAGGAGAGGAGGGGATGGAGGGAAAGGAAGAAGGTGAGGGAAATGAGTAAGGCGAGGCTCCCACTATTCCGTTTTGACGGATCCGTCGACGTTAATAATGACCTCAAAATGACGTCAGCGAAATAGCGGCCGCTCGGCACGGATGATCCACTCCGTCAGTCCATCGTCCATCATTTGTTGACAAACATATGGACAGCATTAACCACAACGACCTCTTGTATGTTATTTTGTAGCTAAGTACTTATATTTCATATTTTCATGATATGTAGGATACATAATTTTCATTCTGTGGAGCAACATCTCTCCTCCTCTGAACCTCACCTTTTTCCCACCGAAACACAGGTTTCTGGGCTACTGCCAGTAATCTCTTCTCTGTTTCCTCCTACTATCATAATCCTAACTTTCAATCCAGGGTTGGATGCTGCGTCTACGTGCGCAACGACATCACTTGCTCTCGTGCCCACGACCTTGACTCTTCTGAATTTTCCACCATCTGGCTAAGACTTCATTGTCATACTATTACTAAATACATCTGTGCTGTTTATCTCTCACCCAACTCAATTAACTATGTAAAATTCTTTGACTACTTGAACTCTAAAGTGGAGCACATCTTGACCCACTCTCCCTTCTCTGAAATCTCCATCTTGGGAGATTTCAATGTTCACCACCAGCTTTGGCTTTCATACTCTTTCACTGACCAGCCTCGTGAACAAGCCTACAACTTTGCCCTCCTCAACGACCTAGAGCAGTTGGTTCAGCACCCTGCACGTGTAGCCGGTAGCGAGTGTTCTACGTGCTAATTGGTTCGTGGATAGAGAAAGTCAATATCCGTCAGGCTTTTTTAGTGACATAAAAATCGTACAGGTCATAAGAACAAACAAAATACATAGAAAAGGTGTTTGTGTGTGTATGCGTGTGTATGGTGTAGATGACATATAAATGTTAGTGTGTGTAGTAATCAATATGTATGAGTTAACAATAGGAGGACGAGGACAGACAGTGGAAGATAAACGAGTAACAAGAGAGACAAACTGAGACAGGCTGGAGTAGGTAGGAAGACACCTACCGAACGGGAGCAAGCCACTCCCGGTGAGGCGTATGTGGGAAGTGAGAAGGGAGCTGAAGCCCTCCAATGAACCTTCCCATGTCCTCACTAACTGTTTCCCTATTGTCTCACCAACACCAGAGAGTAGTCCAGCATGTTCTCTAAAGACATCTCCTCTCTCTATCCACACCACACTACATTCACACAATATATTCACCTTTTCCCAAAATTCAAATTTCAAAATTGCGCACCTTCACCTTGCCTCGGAGTCCCCGCTTGGGGGGGGGGACCACAAATTCCCCCAGGGAGGACTCCCCTTCTGACTGCCGACCCGGGAGGTGTTTTGATAACTCCTCAAACCTCTTTCTTCTCAATTTCTGCAACATTCGCGGTCTTCGTTCTAATTTTCATTCTGTGAAACACCATCTCTCTTCCTCTAAACCTCACCTTCTTTTCTTCACCGAAACACAGGTTTCTGAGGCTACTGACAGCAATCTCTACTCTGTTTCCTCCTACTATCTCTATCCTAAATTTCAATGCAAAGCTGGATGTTGCGCCTACGTGCGCAACGACATCACTTGCTCTCGTGCCCACAACCTTGATTCTTCAGAATTTTCCACCATCTGGCTAAGACATCATTGTCATTCTATTATTAAACACAGCTGTGCTGTTTATCTCTTACCTAACTCTACTAACTATGTAAAATTCTTTGAATACTTAAACCCTAAAGTTAGGGTAGGTGGTGGCTGAACTGGTAGCGTACTGGGCCCACATTCACCGCGTGATGGACGACGCGGGTTCGAATCCCCACGCTACCTCGGATTTTTCGGTCACCGCCGAGTGGCTTAAAACTACCCACATGCTGTCCTGAAGACCACCCATCAACCCGGACTCTAGAGGAAGCCGTCCAAGCGAATCAAGAACGAGTTCCGGGGGGCAGCATGAGCCAATGCAAGATGGCGCCACTATAAACACTCGCCTGCGCCAGAACGGGTTGAGCCGACCATCAGGCCCCACCTGGAAGAAGCCTTGCGACCATCAGGCCCCACCACTGGAGGATGCCTACCGGCAATAGGCAGCAACGTAAAAAAAAAAAAAAAAAAATCTTGACCCACTCTCCCTTCGCTGAAATCTCCATCCTAGGAGATTTCAGTGTTCACCACCAGCTTTGGCTGTCTTGGAGACAGGCCCAACATTCTAGACCTCTTCCTTACCTCTAACCCTTCTGCTTATGCTCGTGGGCTCCTCCGATCACAATCTTATTTCTGTATCCTGTCCGAAGAGGCGATGTTTCAAGCATTTTGCTTCAACTCGGTGGGACGACCTGAGGATGTACATTTTCCTATTTCCCGTGGAATGATTATTGCTTCCAGGATATAAACCCCTCTGTGTGTGCTTAGCGCATCACAGAGGTGATTGTCTCTGGAATGGAGGCATACATTCCACGTACTTTCTCTACTCATCACGCTAAAAAGCCTTGGTTTAATCACGCTTGTTCTCGTGCTGTCAATGATAGAGAGCCAGCTCACAAAAGGTACCAGAGCCTTCGAACTAATGCTAACCATGAACTTTACATTTCTGCCCGGAATCGTGCCAAATCTATTCTCCGACTAACCAAAAACTCTTTCCTTAATAGAAAATGCCAAAACCTTGCTTTCTCTAACTCTTCCCGTGACTTCTGGCATCTAGCCAAGAACATTTCCAACTTCACTTCTTCATCTTTCCCTCCACTCTTCAGTCCTGACGACAACACTGCCGTCTCATCTATCTCTAAGGCTGAACTCTTCTCTCAAACTTTTTCTAAAAACGCCACTCTGGACGATTCTGGGCATATTCCTCCTACTCATCCCCCCTCTGACTCTTTTATGCCTGTTATAAAGATTCTTCAAAATTATGTTTTCCATGCCCTCTCTGGCCTCAATCCTCAGAAGGCTTATGGACCTGATGGAGTGCCTCCTATTGTCCTTAAAACTGTGCCTCCGTGCTGTCACCCTGCCTGGTCAAACTCTTTCGCCTCTGCCTGTCAACATCTACCTTTTCTTCCTGCTGGAAGTATGCCTTCATACAGCCTGTGCCTAAGAAGGGTGACCGGTCCAATCCTCAAACTACCGTCCTATAGCTTTATTTGTCTATCTAAAGCTTTTGAATCAATCCTTAACCGGAAGATTCAAAAGCACCTTTCAACTTCTGACCTTCTATCTGGCGTTCTACTGTGTTAGCCTTTTTTGTTACCAACTTTAAGTGGTTTGTGTTATGTGTCAATATTTAATAATTTTAAGGCGCGAACTGTTATCTCACGTCAGGTCCGGTTTACCGTTGCCTGCGTTCTCCAGTTGATTTAAGTGGTTGAGACAACACAATAGCCTTTTAGTTAAGTGATGTGTGGCCGAGCGGTAGCCGTTATAAGTTCACTTTAGTTCACTTTAGTTCTCTCTCTCAGGTTAATACAAATACCAAATGTATTTTAACTATATTAACAGTTGTACTACATAAGGTTTACAGTTTACGTGAGCGAGACGCACGAAATCAGAGACAGCCACACCGCTGCAGGGCGCGGGGCGGCAGAGCACCGCTCGCCTGCCCGTTTTATTTGCTTGTTGTTTGTCCGGAAGGGTGTGGGTTCCGGTTGATGACTGTTGATGAAAGTCATCATTTGCTGATCCTAGTGTCAGTTCATCACAGCTTCCCACGGTCAAAAGCACGACGTGTTGTTTGACATCCTGTTGTGCGACACCGACCGGGTGTCGCCACACGTACAGTCATACATACACATGTACATTATAATATACACATTACATCTGGTGATCTCCTTGCCTTCCTAACTGACTCTTGGTCATACTCTCTTAGCCGTTTCGGTGAAACCTTTGCTATTGCGCTGGACATGTCAAAAGCTTTTGATAGGGTCTGACACAAATCTTTGCTTTCCAAACTACCCTCCTACGGTTTCCATCCTTCTCTCTGTACCTTTATCTCCAGCTTCATTTATGATCGTTCTATTTCTGCTGTGGTAGACGGTCACTGTTCTTCCCCTAAACCTATTAACAGTGTTGTCCCACAGGGTTCTGTCCTATCTCCCACTCTATTCCTGTTGTTCATTGATGATCTTCTTTCCAAAACGAACTGTCCTATCTATTCTTACGCCGACGACTCCACTCTGTATTACTCAACTTCTTTTCATAGAAGACCCACCCTGCAGGAACGTAACGATTCAAGGCTGGAGGCAACAGAACGCTTAGCCTCAGACCTTACTATTATTTCAAGAGGAACATGGTGGCCTTTAAAGCCTCAAAAACACAGTTTTTCCACCTATCCACTCGACACAATCTTCCAACCAACTATCCCCTATTCTTTGACAACACTCAGCTATCACTTTTTTTAACACTAAACATCTTCGGTCCATCCTTAACTCAAAATATCAACTGGAAACATGATATCTCATCTCTTACTAAATCAGGTTCCTCGAGGCTGGGCGTTCTGTATCGTCTCCGCCAATTCTTTTCCCCCGCACAGTTGCTATCCATTTACAGGGGCCTTGTCCGCTCTCGTATGGAATATGCATATCATGTGTAGGGGGGGAGGGTGTTAGCTTTTTCTGTTAGCTGTTTTTTTGTGTGTGTTTTTGATTAAGGCGCGAACTGTTATCTCACGTGAGGTCCGGTGTACCGTTGCCTGCTTTCACAAGTTGATTGTAGTAAGGTGAGATAACACAATAGCCTTTTTAGTTAAGTGATGTGTGGCCGAGCGGTAGCCGTTATAAGTTCACTTTAGTTCACTTTAGTTCTCTTTAGTTCTCTCTCTCAGGTTAATACAAATACCAAATGTATTTTAACTATATTAACAGTTGTACTACATAAGGTTTACAGTTTACGTGAGCGAGACGCACGAAATCAGAGACAGCCACACCGCTGCAGGGCGCGGGGCGGCAGAGCACCGCTCGCCTGCCCGTCACCCGTCTTCTCTCCCTTCTCCGCGTTGTTCGCCCGTTTTATTTGCTTGTAGTTCGTCCGGAAGGGTGTGGGTTCCGGTTGATGACTGTTGATGAAAGTCATCATTTGCTGATCCTAGTGTCAGTTCATCACAGCTTCCCACGGCCAAAAGCACGACGTGTTGTTAGACATCCTGTTGTGCGACACCGACCGGGTGTCGCCACACGTACAGTCATACATACACATTTACATTATAATATACACATTACATCGCTCGGTTCTCTAAAAGTCGCGACCTCGCGACTCACCCGACCTTTAAAAGCAGTGTACCTACCCATGTTACAGTCGCACAATGTGTACTAGTTAAACGAGGTCCTGTTATTGCATTAAAAAAATATATATATACAAGTCAGAGCCCGCCTAACGATACAGCATCGGGAAATGCCAATGATAATAAAAATAATCATGGAAGTAACAAGAAATGGGCAAAGTACATACAGGGCGAGGTAAACTTGGCAAGAGTCGTGGACATGGAAGCTCAGTACTATTCCGAGAAAACAAAATAATAGCTCGAAAAATTATCTACATGATACATCCTAGTAAAATTAAATTGACTAAACTGCCATTAGGATACATGGTAATGGAGCTATTTGGAATAGTAAAAAGAAAAAGGAACAATCCTTGAAGAATATCTGCTACACACTGAACCTTCGAGTCACACTTGGACACAAAACTGTCGAAGAGAAACACTCATCCGTTGCGTGACAATTAATTGCCAGTGTCGTTACCCTCGGCACGCCTTCGAGACGGGTGGGGTTTACAACAATAGATAAGTTTGTGTGAAAAGAGGTAATGTTATCCGTAGAGTCTCCCAATAGTTACATTGTGATAACAAGGACAAGTCTGGAGAACCTTAGAACCATCGGCAGTCAGCACCACTAACTCCGTTTTACAGGTCTACAGTACTATAAAAGAAAATCCTGTCACTAAGTAGTGAAATCACTGTTGTAACAAATCTCACTGAAATATACAATTCCAGCATAATTGATTAAAGTAATTCCAGCATTAATAAACATCAAATTAAAAAGACAAATTTCCACCTATCCTCCGCTCGTAACGAACGTGGATGACTGACATCTGTGACGCCAATAATAATTCCCGTAACGGGTAACAGTGGTATGTCAAGTAAGGGTAAGTAAGACTTGTCTGCGTACTTCCAAAGCTTACAGATATTCACATGCTGGTTACAATAAAAGTTAGGGACAGCATCTGCTCAACTTTAGTTAAGTCTGTCATTGCAGAGAAAAAGTCTGTTTTAAGCAGAAGCACATGAGGTTCAAGGATAAATTGTACCTATCCCAATGTTAGTCTACACCCTCGGTTATTACGGCTCTAATTAAATTAAGAACATCAACTCAGCAATAAAATAAAATAGTGGGTTAGAGTGAAAAGTATTACTCAAGCACTCCCCTTCTCGCATGAAAAAGATGCATGCAAAAGCTTAGGAACCAAATATAAATTAGTAGATGCGAGGATGCAGGTTATAGTCGTGTGGTGGAAAGATACACAAAGCAGCGTCAGGCTGACCCTCAAGCCGGCGCTAGTCTTCGGAGACGATCACTATGCACCATTCTGTGCGAAAAAAAAGATCATAAAGCTCAAATTTCCAACCACCTATTTATCTGACTATTTCTGCCTAAACCACGGGTAAAAGAACACACCAAGGAATTTTTGATTACCGCTGGTGACACCCAGAAAGGTTTAGGTCAGAGGGTCGCGAAGGTCCCCCTCCCCGACGAACGTGTCGACGGCAAACGAAGCTTCAAAAAGGACCCAAAATTACTTTAAATGCCATAAAAGTTGGCTGATAAAACCGTGTAGGTTGCCAGTGGGGCTGTAGTCAAGGGATACTGCACTCCTTCGAAGAGGAACTTTAAGGACAATCATGTACATAAGGAACTCTATTAATAATCCAGCATTAGCTACAGAGATGGTTTCTCCATCTGTCCAGTTTCCTTGTTTAAAACACGAGATCAAATCAGTAGATAAAATTTATACCCTTTACGAGGCTGTGTTGCCCATCTTCCCAAAATGTTTCAAGAAAAAGTGACCGAAACGCATCATAATCCTTCCGTCCAGTGAACGCGCTCCTGTTTATGAGGGCCCTGTGCCCGTTCCCGGGATTGACCTTCGAGCGGCTGAGAGATATTTAAGCTCCCGGATTTGACACGAATGAAATGTCCATGACAATCTCACTTTGAAACAAGAAGTCCCTGGCCGAATAATCTGCCTCCCTTGCTACCCTGCGAAAGGCCTAACTGCTGTTGCTGTTAGTGGGTAATTAGAGGCAGAAGCCATTGTGGGATTAGTAAGGTAAGTAAATACCTCTTGGTTGCTCATGCAGCGTAGAAGAAGGTGGAGGCACCCTTTGAAGACTGCTACAACTCCTTACATGAGAACAGATACCGTTATCCTTGTCGGCACTGTTCTTTCTCTCTACCCACCCCTCATAGTCCTCGGTGAGAGCTTGTAACTGCGGGTCAGGTTTATCTGCCATTAAAAAAGTTACTAGTAAAATGAGGAGTAAAATGGTAAAAGAAAAAAAAAATATTGCTGCAAAAATAAGTAAAGTAATAATCATTCACCGCTAAGTATGTGCTCACTCCTCCCCGATGCTTTTAAAATGCATAATAAAAGAGGAAAAAGAATAATGAGTGAGGCTTAGCAAGACAAAACGTCTCCACTGTGCAATAAAATACACAAAAGAAAGGAGAAAAGAAAATGAATGATTATACATAAAATGCGTAACAATGTTACTCAAGAAAAATATTAAACAACCACACGCCAGAAAAACCAACAGCTGAAAAATCTAATAGATTAGATACGGCCCCTCACGCCTAAACACGTGAAGATAATAATAGTAATTCACCTGAAATCATGTTGCAAGTGGTGTAATTACTTAAACCGTATCAATGAGTGTCAGCTATAATGTGTTAAAAACCTTGAAGACAGCAACTCGATACCCCACTACTCAGCACGCTCGCGTCCTTCCCTCGCCGGTGACAAGGGCAGGGCTGCAGGGGTGGCAGGGTCTACCGTCCCCCGTCTGGTAGCGGGGAGGGCGTGGCGGCGGGCAGACAATATACGCCCACCAGTCACCCTCAAAGGTCCGAGTTGCCTGGCGAAGATAAGTGCGCACCTACGACGAGTTGTGTCGAAGGAAGAAACAAGTGCCTGGACACCTCCAAGGAAACTTGGTTGTGTGGAGGTGCGAGGCCGGGCGCAAGTGGAGGTGCGGGGCGGGGCGGGGTGTGCTCTCGGGTGCGGCTGTGTGCTGACTCGACTCACTGGGGCAGGAAAAGCCGCGCGCTGATGTCAGCGTATGCTTGCTGTGTCCGATACCGTTCACTGCCCCCACACACTGTCACTGAAGCTACGTTTGAGAGAGAGATATAACAATTCGGAGTAGTTCGTAACCACGCTGCACATCATTTATGTTAATAACTTTTGAGCATTACTTTTTTTTTTTTACGTGGTTAACAACGAGGCAGCCACCAGCCACCATGCATTTTATGTTATGTTATATTAGAGATAACACCTATAGAACACTTCGGAGAGGTCCGTAAACCGCTGTTCACCATTTTTGTTAGCCTTTTTGTTAGCTTTTTTTTGTGTGTTTTTGATTAAGGCGCGAACTGTTATCTCACGTGAGGTCCGGTGTACCGTTGCCTGCTTTCACAAGTTGATTGTAGTAAGGTGAGATAACACAATAGCCTTTTTAGTTAAGTGATGTGTGGCCGAGCGGTAGCCGTTATAAGTTCACTTTAGTTCACTTTAGTTCTCTTTAGTTCTCTCTCTCAGGTTGATACAAATACCAAATGTATTTTAACTATATTAACAGTTGTACTACATAAGGTTTACAGTTTACGTGAGCGAGACGCACGAAATCAGAGACAGCCACACCGCTGCAGGGCGCGGGGCGGCAGAGAGCCACCGCTGCAGGGGCGCGGGGCGGCAGAACACCGCTCGCCTGCCCGTCACCCGTCTTCTCTCCCTTCTCCGCGTTGTTCGCCCGTTTTATTTGCTTGTAGTTCGTCCGGAAGGGTGTGGGTTCCGGTTGATGACTGTTGATGAAAGTCATCATTTGCTGATCCTAGTGTCAGTTCATCACAGCTTCCCACGGCCAAAAGCACGACGTGTTGTTAGACATCCTGTTGTGCGACACCGACCGGGTGTCGCCACACGTACAGTCATACATACACATGTACATTATAATATACACATTACAAGGGCACTCACACAGCTCTCCTTGACAGAGTGGAGTCAAAGGCTCTTCGTCTCATCAGCTCTCCTCCTTATACCGATAGTCTTCTACCTCTCAAATTCCGCAGCCATGCTGCCTCTCTTTCTATCTTCTATCGATATTTTCATGCTGACTGCTCTTCTGAACTTCCTAAATGCATGCCTCCCCCCCTCCCGCGGCCCCGCTGCACACGACTTTCTACTCATGCTTATCCCTATACTGTCCAAACGCCTTATGCTAGAGTCAACCAGCATCTTCACTCTTTCATTCCTCACGCTGGTAAACTCTGGAACCATCTTCCTTCATCTGCATTTCTTCCTGCCTACGACTTGAACTCTTTCAAAAGGAGGGTATCAGGACACCTCTCCTCCCGAAATTGACCTCTCTTTTTGAACACTCCTTTGACCTTTATTCAGGAGCAGTAAGTAGCGTTTTTTTTTCTTTACGCCCTTGAACTGTCTCCTTAGGTGTAAAAAAAAAAAAAAAAAAAACATTAAAGACGCAACACGGACAACAAGGAGCGCGACGAGAGACAAGAACATCAAAACATTCACTAATTGAGTCTGTGCTGCCACACCATTTTTCTTGTCTCACCGGAGGAGAGTACGCGATCGTTTCAACGGGGGCGAAATATTCCCTGATGCGGTGAGTCGAGCTGAGGTGAGTTGCGCAGTGAGGACAGCTACGGAGAGCTGAGCTGGAGTGAGTAGCGCAGTGAGAACAGCTACGGAGAGTCAAGCTGGAGTGAGTAGCGCAGTGAGAACAGCTACGGTGAGTCAAGCTGGAGTGAGTAGCGCAGTGAGAACAGCTACGGTTAGTCAAGCTGGAGTGAGTAGCGCAGTGAGAACGGCTACGGTGAGTCAAGCTGGAGTGAGTAGCGCAGTGAGAACAGCTACGGTGAGTCAAGCTGGAGTGAGTAGCGCAGTGAGAACAGCTACGGAGAGTCGAGCTGGAGTGAGTAGCGCAGTGAGAACAGCTACGGTGAGTCGAGCTGAAGTGAGTAGCGCAGTGAGAACAGCTACGGTGAGTCGAGCTGGAGTGAGTAGCGCAGTGAGAACAGCTACGGTGAGTCGAGCTGAGGTGAGTTGAGTGGTTGGCTGTTTAATAGATCCTGAAAGGCTTGAATCCGCACTCCAAAATCGCGAACCACGTAGACGGGTCCTGAGCAGAAGAGTGGTGCTCTGAAGGACACCGCTGTTGTAGAGGAAGTTGTCGTCGTCAGGCATGGTGAAGTCGAACTGTGTGGAGATGGGCAAAAGGCACTGGAGTAAACGCGCCAGGGGCCACGGCAGTCCGAGAGAGCGTCGAGGGAACTGCGTGTGAAGGCACTAGCTGCCAACGTGCCAGGGGCCACAGCAGGTTGAGGAGTGAGGGGCGCTAGCATGTGCCAGGGGCCGCGGCAGTCCGTGAGAGTAGAACGAACTGCGTGTACTATAGGCGCTGGCGCTTGCTAGGGGCCGCGGCAGTCCGTGAGTGAATCGAGCAGACTGCGTACTATAGGCGCTGTAACACAACACTGTACGCTTAGTAGGTAACAATGTGACACTAACTGTTGCTGGGGACTTGCTGCACTGAACTGTTGGAGGCACTGCACTGTACATAAGGATCCACAGGAGAGTAAGGTAATCCAAAAGGGCGGTGATAAATCCAGGGGGCAGCCAGTAATCCCAGTGGGATGTCACACTGTGTTTGCGTGTCTCTCTGAGTCTGTGTGGCGTATACACTGAGTATGTGCGGCACTGTGTGTCTCAGTAATGTGTCGAACTGTGTTTTGAGTGTTCACTGAGTCTATGTAGTGTCACACGGTGTGTTTGTCTCAGTCGCCAGACCAGCGGGAGGGCAGGGAGAAGGAGGGGTGGGGGTGGGAGGGTGTGTGAGCGGTGGGAGGAGCACCCAGGGGCACAGAAGGTGCCTGAAGGGCGCAGAAGGGGCCTGGAGAAGGGGCATAGAGGATGCCTGGAGGAGGCGCTGAAGGTGCCTGGAGGAGGCGCGGAAGGTGCCTGGAGGAGGTGCTGAAGGCGCCTGGGGACGGGGCACAGAGGGTACCTGGAGGACGCGCAGAAGGCGCCTGGAGGAGGGCACAGAGGGTGCCTGGGGGAGGGCGGGGGAGAACCCTAAAGGTGGCAACTACGCCCACGGCTCAACCTCACGACCCCCAAGCTGAGGTGAGGTTTATTGCCTCAGGAGAGGGTAGACTCATTTCAGACCCAGGTCCACCGCTCTGGGAGAGAGCACCCTTATAAACGGCACCGGTTTACAAGCCGCCTTGAACCATAGCAACACTCCGGGGTCACCAATTGTAGGTGGTAACGAGTGTTCCGAGAGTTAATTGGTTCACGGATAGAAAAGTCAATATCCGTCAGGGTTGTTTATTGACATAAAAATCGTACAGGTCATAAGGACAAACAAAACACATAGAAAAGGTGTTTGTGTGTGTATGCGTGTGTATGTATGTTGTATGGTGTAGATGACATATAAATGTTAGTGTGTGTAGTAAACAATATGAGTTAACAATAGAAGGACGAGGACAGACAGTGGAAGATAAACGAGAAACAAGAGAGACAAACATTAAAGACGCAACACGGACAACAAGGAGTGCGACGAGAGACAACAACATCAAAACATTCACTAATTGAGTCTGTGCTGCCACACCATTTTCCTTGTCTCACCGGAGAAGAGTACACGACCGTTTCAGAGGTGGCTTGCTACACACGTATTTCCGACCGTCTTGGAGACCGGCCCAACATACTAGACATCTTCCTTACCTCTAACCCTTCTGCTTACTCTGTCAAACTGTTCTCTCCGTTGGGCTCCTCCGATCGCAACCTTTTTTCTGTATCCTGTCCTATTGCTCCTGTACATCCTCTGGACCCACCAAAGAGGCGATACTTCTGGCATTTTGCTTCAGCTCGGTGGGACGAGCTGAGGATGTACTTTTCCGATTTACCGTGGAATGATTACTGCTTCCACGATAGAGACCCCTCTGTGTGTGTGCCCAGCGCATCAAAGATGTGAGTGTCTCTGGAATGGAGGTATACATTCCACGTACTTTCTCTACTCCCCATGCTAAAAAGCCTTGGTTTAATCACACTTCTTCTCGTGCTGTCAAAGATAGAGAGGCAGCTCACAAAAAGGTACCAGAGCCTTCGAACACCCGCTAACCTTGATCTTTACATTTCCGCCCTGAATCGTGCCAATTCTATTCTTCGACTTAACAAAAACGCCATTATCCATAGCAAATGTCAACACCTCGCTTTCTCTAATTCTTCAAAAGATTGTTGGTACTTAGCACAGTTGCTATCCATTTACAGGGGCCTTGTCCGCCCTCGTATGGAGTATGCATCTTATGTGTGTGTGTGGGGGGGGGGGAAGTCCACTCACAAAACTCTCCTTGACGGAGTGGAGTCAAAGTCTCTTCGTCTCATCAGCTCTCCTCCTCACACTGATAGTCTTCTACCTCTCAAATTCCGCCGCCATGTTGCCTCTCTTTTTATCTTCTAGCGATATTTTCATGCTGACTGCTCTTCTGAACTTGCTAACTGCATGCCTCCCCCCCCTCCCCCCCGCGGCCCCGCTGCACACGACTTTCTACTCATGCTCATCCCTATACTGTCCAAACCCCTTATGCAAGAGTCAACCAACATCTTCACTCTTTCATCCCTCACGCTGGTAAACTCTGGAACAATCTTCCTTCATCTGTATTTCCTTCTGCCTAACGACTTCAACTCTTTCATGAGGGGGGTATCAGGACACCACTCCTCCCGAAATTGACCTCTCTTTTTGGACACTCCTTTGACCTCTATTCAGGAGCAGTAAGTAGCGGGCTTTTTTATATATATTTTTCTTTACGCCCTTGAACTGTCTCCTTGGCTGTAAAAAAAAAAAAAAAAAAAAATTAGCCAAAAATATCTCCTTAAGTTTCACTTCTTCCTCTTTCCCGCCTCTTCTTAACCCAGACAGCAGCACTGCCGTCTCATATATATCTAAGGCTGAACTCTTCGCTCAAACTTTTGGACGATTCTGGGCATATTCCTCCTACTTATCCCCCCTCTGACTTCTTTATGCATGTTATTAAGATTCTTAGGAATGATGTTTTCTATGCCCTCTCTGGCCTCAACTCTCAGAAGGCTTATGGACCTTATGAAGTGATTCCTATTGTCCTTAAAAACTGTACTACCTGGTCAAACTCTTTCGTCTTTGCCTATCAACATCTGCCTTTCCTTTTTACTGGAAGTACGCTTTCGTACACCATGTGCCTAAGAAGGGTGACTGTTCCAATCCCTCAAACTACCGCTCTATAGCTTTACTTTCCTGTCTATCTAAAGCTTTTGAATCAATCCTTAACCGGAAGATTCACAAGCACCTTTCCAGTTCTAACCTTCTATCTGATCGCCAGTATGGGTTCCGCAAGGGGAGTTCTACTGGCGATCTTCTTGCTCTCTCAACTGATTCTTGGTCATCTTCTCTTAGCCGTTTCGGTAAAACTTTCTCAGTTGCGCTAGACATATCGAAAGCCTTCGATAGAGTCTGGCACAAGTCTTTGCTTTCTAAACTGCCCTCTTTCGGATTCTATCCTTCTCTCTGTTCCTGTATCTCCAGTTTCCTTTCCGACCGTTCTATCTCTGCTGTGGTAGACGGTCACTGTTCTTCCCTTAAACCTATTAACAGTGGTGTTCCACAGGGCTCTGTCCTATCACCCACTCTCTTCCTGTTATTCATAAATGATATTTTTTTCCATAACAAACTGTCCTATCCACTCATACGCTGATGACTCCGCTCTGCATTATTCAATTTCTTTCAACAGAAGACCCTCTCAACAGGAATTACATGACTCCAGACTGGAGGCTGCAGAACGTTTAACCTCAAACCTTACTATCATTTCCGATTGGGGTAAAAGGAACCTTGTGTCCTTCAATGCCTCAAAAACCCAATTTCTCTACCTATCAACTCGACACAATCTTCTAAATACCTATCCCCTGTTTTTCGACATCACTCTGCTTTCACTATTTTGAATACTAAACATCCTCAGTCTAATCTTAACTCAAAATCTTAAATGGAAACTTCACATCTCCTCTCTCAATAAATCAGATTCCTCGAGGTTGGGCGTTCTGTATCGTCTCCGCCAGTTCTTCTCCCCCGCACAGTTGCTATCCATATACAGGGGCCTTGTCCGCCCTCGTATGGAGTATGCATCTCACGTGTGGGGGGGGCTCCACTCAAACATTATTCTATGTATTTTGAACCCCATATATCTGCGTCGCAAACGGCTAGAAACGCACAAACGATTTTTTAAAGGTTCTTGCGTGCGCAATGCGGGAGGGGGGGCTGGTAGGGAGAGCGTAACACCCATGGGATTCGAGAGAGGGAAGACCCCTGTTAGCTAGGTCAGCCAAGTTAGGTTGGAGTAGTTTAAATTTATTCGACACTGCGGGGCGACGAAAATATGCCGTGCAGGAAGGGACATGACGGCGGTGGCCCATTACACGGGCCGGTGTTGCGAGAAATACCTCTTGGCAGAAATAAGTGTCACTGCTGTCCACCATGCATGCTCACTGGGGGAATACACAGCAGAAAAATCATTAATTTCCCTGGTTTTGTTCTAGTTTGTCCACTTGTGATCTTGGTGAGCGGGGAGTGAAATACAGAAACAGTGAGCAAGTTGAACCCCTCTGAGATATTTTGTGGTGGCGGCAACAGGTGATTTGTAAAATCGAGAAAAGCCTTGCCCACCCAGTTCATTCGTTCATATGTCAGCTCCATGGCAATGTGCTGTCACTACGTCACCTTTTTGAAAAACTCGATGGTAAAACAAGTGGGCCACATGGCTTCGCGGGACCAATTGGAGATAGAAGCGTTGCATTAAACTACAGTTTGACATTAGTGGGAGGAGAAATACTCGAAAAGATTATTAGAGACAAACT
The DNA here is from genome assembly GCF_024679095.1 of Eriocheir sinensis. Lineage (NCBI taxonomy): Eukaryota > Metazoa > Arthropoda > Malacostraca > Decapoda > Varunidae > Eriocheir > Eriocheir sinensis. The sequence continues at coordinate 12,983,589 of NC_066531.1, read as the reverse complement.
TGTCAAGTTTCTATAAGACAATAATATAATCTCCGACGCCCAGCATAGCTTCAGAAACAAGCGCTCCTGCCTAACGAATTTATTAGAGTTCTTCCAAGGTATATATAAGAACTGGGATGCCCACACCCCAAGTGATGTTTTATACCTGGACTTTCAGAAAGCCTTCGACATGGTACCGCACGCGTGACTCCTTAAGAGACTGCACACGGCGGGCATTGGAGCCAATCCGATCGCGTGGATAAGAGATTGGCTCACCGACAGAAAACAACGAGTGGTAATCAACGAACAGCCTTCCGATTGGCTTCCAGTCACTCGTGGAGTGCCTCAAGGGTCAGTGCGTGAACCCATTATCCTTATCATATATATTAACGACCTAGAATCAGGACTGAAATCTGCGATATCGAAATTTACTGACGACATATATTGTGGTATTGCCTACGTTAAGTATTGTGATTGGGTTGTAGGTCCCCTTAGTTTAATATGTTTATTGTGTTCCACACCTGAATGAGGGGTGTGGTGCGGTTGACTAGAGAGGTAAATTCTCGGCAATTATTGCGCTTGGCGGTTTTGATGACTTTCCTTGCCTGAACCCTTGCCTTTTTATATGCGATGTACTTTATCGGACTGGGCTGCTTCCTAAAATGCCTGTATCGTCTATTTTGCCTGTCGGCAATCTGTTGTCCACCATGGAACTCTATGCTTTGTGGCAACTGAAGAAGTCTTGGGAATGGTGACCTCGGCGGCGTGTAATATGGAGCGTTGCATGTTATCAACCTTGGTGTCTATATCTTTCCCAGATATGTCCAAGTCGATGATCCTTCTGAAGGAATTCCAGTCTGCTTTTTTGAAACTAAATCTAGGGCAAACAGGGGCCCGTGTGCATGAGGTCGCGTGCATAAGAAATGCAGATAGGTAAATGATCGCTGCCATACGAATCATCGATGGCTTCCTAAGAGAAGTCTGGTGAGATATTTGCGGATGAGATCGACAGGACAATAGCTGATGCGCTACCGGTTCGATCGTCTACGCGAGTCGCAGTACCGTCGTTCAGAAGACAGAGGTTTGTCTGCATCAAAAGGTTTGTTATTTGCTCTCCACGAGCATCGCACCTCATGCTACCCCACTGATGATGATGGGCGTTGAAGTCATCACCCAGCACCACTTTATTCCCAGGGAGCTGAGAATAAGGTGATAGCATTGTGTCATCACCAAGGGGAACGCGGGGCGGAAAGTAGAGGGAGGAAATTTACAGGTAAGTGCCGTTGAATTTAACTCTGCACGCGACAGCTTCAAGAGTTGTATTCAGCGTCACTTTCGTATGTGCAAGTGCTTTGTGTGTGTAGACGGCTACGCCGTGACCTGCGTATTTTCTGTACGAGTGGTAGAGTTTTAGGGCAGGATAATCTGGCTGATCCTCAAGCCTCGTCTCCTATAGACAAACGACTAACGGCCTGTGTGAGTTTATCAACAACGATAAAAAGTGTTCTTTATTACCAAGACTTATACAATTCCACTGAATAATATTGAACATAATGGTTTAAGAGTTACGGGGGCGGCCGTTGTTCTTATATTTATTTTTCTTCTTGGCCGACGAGTCATCGGCAGAAGAGTTACCGGGGGACCTCTCCCGGTGCTTGGCAGAGGAGATCTCCAATGACTCCCTCGAATCCGTCGAGGAGAGTGCACGGCCGCCCTACCGCGACGAAGCGAGGGTGGCGTTGCCGAGAGAACACTTAGGGAGGGAGGTTACGGCCGTACCATAAGGCAACCTCTTCGACTGTAGAACCTTTTCTGCCATTTTCTCCTTCCATAAAACTCAAAGGGTTTCCTCCGGAGCGGAATGGAAGGTGTTGAAGGGCGAAATTATTTCGAGATAGGCACATCTTCGTCAGCCCCTTCGCATATTTTATGCGTCAATTCTGCATTTCGTTCATTAATATAGTAGTTAAGGATCCAGGAATTATAATAAAACGTATTTGATCTAATATGAGTCGGCAAAAGTTTTTTAAATAAATTATTTAAAATGTTGTTTAAGACTTTAGGGTTGTATCATGATATTTAACCCTTGCCGGGTCAACAGCCTCCTTGATTAACTCAAGCAGGTAGTCTTTTGCTACAGCTCCGATGGGGCTCGATCACTTTTCTAACGGCTCCTTGCTTGACGGGATGGTAGCGAGGGGCAGAGGAGTGATAGCAGCAGGCACGTGTGGACTCCCTAGCTGAGTGCGTGGAGAGGTGTAAACACGGGCCGCGCAGGGATGCCAACCCTATCACTCACGCTTTTTTCCCAATTATACCTATATTTGCCTTTCATTCAACCATTTTGTTCGTAATTATACATTGAAAAACATATATGATTACACTAATATATGTAAAATGCTTCAAATATCAATATTTCCGTGTAGAGATGCTTACAGAAACTACCAACCCAACTCGGAAGAAGCTCTAGCGAAGGGAGGGGCCGATATCACGTTATAGTGTCCGGCAGAAAGGGGGCACTGTTTAAGGGAAGAGGAAGAGGAAGGTTTAGAGGCTGCCTAATGGTACGGCCGTTAGGTTCAATGCATCCTTGTCAGGTTTCTTCACGAGGCGGGTTAATAACAGCAGTAGAAAAGCTGGGTGGAGTAGGAGTAGCGAGAGTAGTGTTATTAGCAGCAGTAGCAACATAAGTAGTAGAAGTAGTAGATGTAGAGGATGTAGTGGTAGAAGCAGAGCTTTGAGAAGCAGGTGAGGCAAGTTGAGCACTAGGCGTGACGGGCAAGGGGTCAGTCTGTACTGCAATCGTAGCTGTCTCCGGCTTCGGGTTCACCGTTGCGGCGCAGGAAGTGCTTAGGGCGGGAGTAACAAGTTCAGCCTGTTTCTCCTTCACCAGCTTCCTCGCCTCAAAGTAAGTGATTCCCTTATTTGCCGTGACGGTGCAGACCTCTTTCTCCTGTTTCCACACGGGGCAGTCCCGTGAGAGGGAGGGGTGAGCATCCTCACAGTTTCGGCACTTCTGAACCAGTGACATGCATGACTCAGTATCGTGGCCCTCCGCCGCACACTTACTGCAGTACCTGCTAAAAGCCCGACAAGTGTTTCCATGGTGCCCAAAATGTTGGCATTTGAAACAGAGCAGAGGGTTCGGAACGTAGGGTCTGACCTTGACATGTTCATATCCATATTTGACATCAGCTGGAAACGCCGAATGTTGCAACTAAAGCTTCAGTTTTTGTTTTCTCGCCATTGACCACTTTAGTGAAATGACTAATGTCGACAACATGGAACCTGGCTAAACCATTCAGGATTTCCTCATCAGGGTCGAAGAGGACACAAGGATCGTACAGCACACCCTTGCACGAGTTCAACGATACAGGTATCGAAGCCTGATTGGGATGCAGTGGAAAGTTTTAAGTTTCAACAGTGATTTGACTTGAATGCAGGTGAATTTCTCTACTCTTAAATCTCCGCTGGCAAGCCTCTTGACATCTTTGACTTCTCCATCTACATTGTAATCAATTACCTTTTTTTAATGATGACGCGTGCTAGTTTCCGGTCAGGGTCGAGGGAGTGAAGCGTCACAAAGGAGGCATAAGTAGGGTCCAGGGGACGTCGCGTCGTCGGTCGTCCAGTAGTTCGGACAGGTGGGGTTCCCCCCCACTATGGCGGGGGGAGAGGGGGCCTCGGCCATGGGGGTACACACTCCTCCTAGGAGGGGAGCGGGACACAAGTGGGATGAATTATGGAGGGTGAGCTAAGATTCGGTCTACCCCTTAACGCCACTCCAGGGGGACCGGTTGGTGTTCGAGATCCCCGTGCGGGCTCCCCGAGGGTGACGAGAGAGGGCGGACCGACTAGTGGTCACGGATAACCACCGTGACCCTATCGGGGACAGGAAGTGACAAAAGGCGAGCTAAAGAACCAAGGGACACAGGGAACCTAACTTTGAGTACCTAGCCTGAAGGGCGACACTGCTTAGAGCAAGTGTGTCTGAGCACAGTTTGGGGGAGAGAGAGAGAGAGAGAGAGAGAGAGAGAGAGAGAGAGAGAGAGAGAGAGGCGAAGGGGAGATCAGGGGAGACGGATGAGGGAGGGGTGCCTGGAGGAGGTGCGTATACCCGTCACTGCAACGTCATGCTTCCCTTGCTCGTATGTCCAGATGGCCATGCCTGGCTTCGCCATTAGAGTCAAGAGTCAGCGCCTTAATTAACATTAGGCCAGGGTGTCAAAAATGCTGTGCCAAAATACCATATTGTTCCAATAATTTGTTCAGAAGATATTTGCGAAAAACGATGCATCGCGACCTCTGAAACGCTTAGTAGCAATTCGTAATGAGTGATAATAAGAACAGGATTCGTTATACAGTGTAAACTGATAGCTACCTTTAGGTAGCTACATGTTGGCAGGTGTATATTTGGGCATAGGTAGGTTCAGAACGGTGACAAAGGGGTCTCGGGACAGGCAGCCAGCGGAAAGGACGTTGACTTAAGTGCCTTTGCATAACAGCTGATCCCCGCAGACGATACAAGCACCCTCAGCTCCATTCCACTGTTTCAAGACAATAGTATTCGCTACTGATGTGTTTAACAACTGTAAAGTACGCTAACTACCTACCCTCACAATCCTCAGTTAACAAAAATCACTGAAGGGACTTTATTCCGCTATCATTTTTTTTGTTTGTTTTGCATTCTTTTTATTCGCCTCCATGATTCAGTGGTTAGCGTCCCTGATTACGAATCTGCGGGCCTGGGTTCGAATTCTGGCCTGGGCAGTCGGCGTGCAGCCCACCCAGCTGTTCATCCTTCCTTTCCGGATAGTCGATAAATAGGTAACTGGGGTCAAGATCTAAAGAAAGGGAGGTCAACTCACGGTCGGCTCAAAACTCGTCCCATTCCGCGCATCCTCCCGAGGCTCCTCCCTCTGACTAAGTGACGTAGCACAGGGTATAAAAAAAAGTTGACCGAGCAGGCAACCCCTCCAGTCACATTCACACCGCAACAAGTGAAGGGACCTGGCCTGACCTTGCTCTTCGCTCGCACCTAATAATGGTGTATTGCCTTGCTACATGTGTGGGTGTATGTTGGTGGTAGCGAGTGTTCTAAGTGCTAATCGGTTCACGGACAGAGAAAATCATATCCGCCAGGGTTACTTTATTAGACAAAACTTACACAGCTCATCACGACAAGGACAACACATAGGATAGGTGTTTGTTTGTGTATGCGTTTGTGTAAATGTTGTTTGTGTAGGTTAACATTTAAGTGTTGGTGTATGTGTGGAACAATGTGTAACGGTGGACAACAAGAGAACGTGGACGGACAGTCAAAGGTAAACGAATACAAGGAAAGTTAACGATGAAGACGCGACAAGACAGACTGACAGACACAGTGACGATGGACATTACATGAAAACACTGAGAATCTTAGTCTCTCTTTGCAGCACCCCATTTTCTTGTCACTGAGGGGAAGGAACACGGAATTTGAACGGTGACTGCTACAGATTACTCCCCCCCCAGTGACGAGGAAGGAGGAACGAAATCTTCCCTGGTGCTGGGGCGCTGTGGCAGACGGTGATGCGTTGCGATGAGTAGCGTTGTGTAGAGTTGTGTCGAGATGCGCGGTAAGTTGCGCTGAGTTGTTGCGTTGAGTAGTTCAGCTACGGTGAGTCGAACTGGGGCGGGTAGTGCAGTGACAACAGCTACAGTAAGTCGAGCTGGAGTTAGTGCAGTGACAACAGCTACAGTAAGTCGAGCTGGGGCGAGTAGTGCAGTGACAACAGCTACGGTGAGTCGAGCTGGAGTTAGTGCAGTGACAACAGCTACGGTGAGTCGAGCTGGGGCGAGTAGTGCAGTGACAACAGCTAAAGTAAGTCGAGCTGGAGTGAGTAGTGCAGTGACAACAGCTACGGTGAGTCGAGCTGGAGTGAGTAATGCAGTGACAACAGCTACGGTGAGTCGAGCTGGAGTGAGTAATGCGGTGACAACAGCTACGGTGAGTCGAGCTGGAGTGAGTAATGCGGTGACAACAGCTACGGTGAGTCGAGCTGGAGTGAGTAATGCGGTGACAACAGCTACGGTGAGTCGAGCTGGAGTGAGTAATGCAGTGACAACAGCTACGGTGAGTCGAGCTGGAGTGAGTAATGCGGTGACAACAGCTACGGTGAGTCGAGCTGGAGTGAGTAATGCTGTGACAACAGCTACGGTGAGTCGAGCTGAAGTGAGTAGCGCGTAGGAGACAGCTACGGTGAGTCGAGCTGAGATGAGTAGCGCAGTGAGGACAGCTACGGTAAGTCGAGCTGAAGTGTTGAGCAGCGATGAGTTGAGCAGCGAGGGGTTGAGCAGCGAGGAGTTGAGCAGCGAGGAGTTGAGCAGCGTGAGGTGGGCTGCATGAGGTGGGCTGCATGAGGTGGGCTGCGTAAGGTGGGCTGCGTAAGGTGGGCTGCGTAAGGTGGGCTGCGGTGAGTTGAGTGGTTGGCTGTTTAATAGATCCTGGAAGGCTTGAATCCGCACTCCCGAATCGCAAACCACGTAGACGGGTCCTGAGCAGAAGAGTGGTGCTCTAAAGGACACCGCCGTAGTAGAGGAAGAGTTGCATGTCGTCGTCAGGTATGGTGAAGTCGAGCGGCGTGGAGATGGGCAATAGGCACTGGCGTAAACGCGCCGGGGGCCACGGCAGTCATAGAGTGCGTCGAGGGAACTGCGTGTGAAGGCGCTAGCTGACAGCGTGTCAGGGGCCTCGGCAGTCGGTGAGAGTAGAACGACTGCGTGTATTAAAGGCGCCAGCTGCCAACGTGTCAGGGGCCTCGGCAGTCCGTGAGGGCGTCGAATGACTGCGTGGTAAGGCGCTAGATGCCAGCGTGCCAGGGACCACAGCCGGTTGAGAATTGAGGGGCGCAAGCATATGCCAGGAGCCGCGGCAGTCGTGAGTGCGTCGAACGACTGCGTGGGAAGGCGCTAGATGCCAGCGAGCCGGGGGCCACAGCGAGTTGAAAAGTTAGGGGCGCTAGCATGTGCCAGGAGCCGCGGCAGTCCGTGAGAGTAAAACGAACTGCGTGTACTGTAGGCGCTGGCACGTGCCAGGGGCCTCTGTGGCTCGGGGAGTGAACCAGTGTTCAAAAAGGCACTGTAACACAACACTGTACGCTTAGTGGGTAACACTGTGACACTAACTGTTGCTGGGGACTTGCTGCACTGAACTGTTGCTGGACACACTGCACTGTACACATAGATCCACAAGTGTATTATAATCCAAGAGGGCGGTGGTAGATCCAGGAGGCGGTGGTTAATCCAGGGGGCAGCTAGTAGTCCCAGTGGGGTGTCACACTGTGCGTGTCTCTGAGTCTGAGTGGTGTGTGGCGGCGTATACACTGAGTCTGTATGGCGTGTACACCGAGTCTGTGTGTGGCGTGTACACTGAGTGTGTGGCACTGTGTCTCAGTAATGTGTCGCACTGTGTTTGAGTGTTCACTGAGTCTGTGTAGTGTGTCACACGGTGTGCGTGTCTCAGTCGCCGGACCAGCAGAAAAGCAGGGAGGAGGAGGGGTGGGGGTGGGTGGGTGAGCGCCGGGAGAAGCACCATGGGGCACAAAAGATGCCTGAAGGGCGCTGAAGATGCCTGGAGGAGGCGCACACAGGGAGCCTAGAAGAGGCGCACAGAGGGAGCCTGGAAGAGGCGCACAGAGGGAGCCTGGAAGAGGCGCACAGAGGGAGCCTGGAAGAGGCGCACAGAGGGTGCCTGGAAGAGGCGCACAGAGGGTGCCTGGAAGAGGCGCACAGAGGGTGCCTGGAAGAGGCGCACAGAGGGTGCCTGGAAGAGGCGCACAGAAGGTGCCTGGGGAAGGCACAGAGGGTGCCTGGAAGAGGCGCACAGAGGGTGCCTGGGGAAGGCACAGAGGGTGCCTGGGGAAGGCGCAGAAGGCGCCTAGGGGAGGGCGGGGGAAAACCCTGAAGGTGGCAACTACGCCTATGGCGTAATGTTTCTCCCGACCTGAGTGCTCAGCCCCACGAACCCCGAATGGAGGTGAGGATTTTTGCCCCAGGAGAGGGCGGACGAATGGACAAGTTACCCTGCCCAGGTCCTCCACTCTAGGAGAGAGTGCCCTTAAAACGGCACCGGCTATAAGCCACCTTGAACCATAGCAACACTCCAGGGTCACCAATTGTTGGTGGTAGCGAGTGTTCTAAGTGCTAATCGGTTCACGGACAGAGAAAATCATATCCGCCAGGGTTACTTTATTAGACAAAACTTACACAGCTCATCACGACAAGGACAACACATAGGATAGGTGTTTGTTTGTGTATGCGTTTGTGTAAATGTTGTTTGTGTAGGTTAACATTTAAGTGTTGGTGTATGTGTGGAACAATGTGTAACGGTGGACAACAAGAGAACGTGGACGGACAGTCAAAGGTAAACGAATACAAGGAAAGTTAACGATGAAGACGCGACAAGACAGACTGACAGACACAGTGACGATGGACATTACATGAAAACACTGAGAATCTTAGTCTCTCTTTGCAGCACCCCATTTTCTTGTCACTGAGGGGAAGGAACACGGAATTTGAACGGTGACTGCTACATGTATACCTCTCTCTCTCTCTCTCTCTCTCTCTCTCTCTCTCTCTCTCTCTCTCTCTCTCTCTCTCTCTCTCTCTCTCTGTGTGTGCCCCGGCATACTTGTGTGTGTGTGTGTGTATTGGTATACTTGTGTGTGTGTGTATACTTGTATGTATGTATGTGTGTGTATACCTGTGTATGTGTGTGCGGCGGAGAGGGTGGTCTGGTGGGCGGGAGGGCAGGTCTCCTACCTCACTTTAGGAGCCTATTAGTGAGTAACTCTGTCCACATTTGCACTGGGGTGTGACTTAATTAGCTAGGAGTGGTTATCTGTTCAGGTGGGTGGATGCTGACCTTGGCTAAAGATCATCCCTCAGGTGGATGGGGTAAGTGTGGTAGGGCCTTGCTCCATATAGACAGATAGATAGATGGATAAATGAATACATACATATAGATGGATAGATAGATACAGAAATATAGGTATATATTATGTAATAGCTTGTGTAATGCTTGTACATACTGAAGAAAAGTACAGAACAAATAAAATACTTCCAAAGCACATTTATGCCTTTTATATCCTGCACTAATAAATCTATAAAATATACGGGATTTACTGGAAAACTACCAAGTGCTCCATTATATAATAAAGGTTCTATTAATCTCTGGCTAAGATGCTACATGCATAATATATGAAACTACAAAGTAGCACAACACATATGCAAAATATTGTTAATGATTCCTCTTCCTTTTATCTTTATTATTACATACACAGAGAGAGAGAGAGAGAGAGAGAGAGAGAGAGAGAGAGAGAGAGAGAGAGAGAGAGAGAGAGAGAGAGAGAGAGAGAGAGAGAGAGGGACTAAGGGGGTTGCCAGCTAGCTTAGGTCCTTTATACTTGTGGAGGGGGAGAGAGAGAGCGAGAGGAGGCTCCTCCCACTGATCACCTGACGTCACCTAATCTGCGCCTGAGGTGACCTCCCATTTATTTAGACACTGGTCCACAGCACCCTTGCTTTCGATTGTTTTGACTACGGAGAAAGAGCGAGCACCAACACTGCCGGCCTGCACATCACTGGAAGTCACATGTCTAGCAGCCCCAAGTGAACCAGCACCACAAGTGCCACCACAGGGAGCCGCTGAGGTACGGTTGTTGGGTTGTTGAGCCCCACTCTTATGGTGAATTTTGTGTACTTCAAAAATGCGATTTTTCCTTCCAATCTTGCTTGTTGAGCTGAGGTAGTTGACTATTTCATTACTTGCGATGCTGGACACAGGTCTTCACTGATGAATATTCCACATCCTTTTAACTTTCTGGAGGTACTGACGACTGCTTTACGATCACTGAACTTCTCGAACATTGCCACGATTGATCGAGAAGCTTCAATTGGTCCAACAGGATGGGCAAGTTAAGGTTTCGCAGAGGGAGGCTGAAGTTTGTTATAATTTGCCGTTTTCCTCCATGTAGGCTGTTTCTGAAGTCAAAAAAAGCTTTAATTATGGCGCCCACTGTAGTCTTCTTGATAGTTGACTCGTTTCATATTGGCAACTCGAGATTTGTAAGCATCAATTTAGCTTATGTTGTCTTTTTCAAATTTTTGTTGTTTTAATTTCTACTTTTAGGTCCAGAACTTCAGCTTGGGTAAATTCCAGGCTTTCTGTTAAGTCGCTTACCGTTGATTTCCTTGAAAGGATTTTAAACTTCACCTGATAGGTTACGATATCCAAAGCAGATAAAAAGGCTCCTTTCTGCGTGTTCAAAAGCATTTCAGAGTATCCGAATCCATGTCTGGTCACTTTACGTATTTTTTGTAGAGTCATCAGTTGTTGATTAACTTCATGTGAAATCCTTGGAACTTTCTGGATACATGTCTCGAAATTAAATTGCAGAAAAAAACAAGATTAAAATTCATAAGACAAACCTGCACTACATATTTTGGGTTACAAAACATATGAATGAGTATGTCCCCTTCACAATTCTCGACAGCTCGCCATATAAATTACTTTGAAAAGACAAGCCTGATTTATCCAAACACTCCTAAAGTATGACCAATTACCAACAAAGTGATCACCATAGTCAGACAACAAATATCTGGCTGGGTTTGTAAGTACCTACGATATATTAAATTTGGACGGATGTGTATGTTTAATAGAGCCTTTTTTGTCATCCCTAGACCACCAACGCTGGTTGACTCTTGCATAAGGGGTTTGGACAGTATAGGGATGAGCATGAGTGGAAAGTCGTGTACAGCGGGGCCGCGGGAGGGGGGGGAGGCATGCAGTTAGCAAGTTCAGAAGAGCAGTCAGCGTAAAAATATCGATAGAAGATAGAAAGAGAGGCAACATTGCGGCGGAATTTGAGAGGTAGAAGACTATCAGTATGAGGAGGAGAGCTGATGAGACGAAGAGCCTTTGACTCCACTCTGTCAAGGAGAGCTGTTTGAGCGGACCCCCCCCCCCCCACACACACGCATGAGATGCATATTCCATTCTAGGGCGGACAAGGCCCCTGTAAATGGATAGCAACTGTGCGGGAGAGAAGAACTGGCGGAGACGGTACAGAACGCCCAGCCTCGAGGAAGCTGATTTAGTAAGAGATGAGATATGAAGTTTCCAGTTGAGATTTTGAGTTAAGGATAGACCGAGGATGTTTAGTGTTGAGGAAGGTGATAGCTGGGTGTTGTCAAAGAATAGGGGATAGTTGTTTGGAAGATTGTGTCGAGTGGATAGGTGGAGAAACTGTGTTTTTGAGGCGTTGAAGGACACCAGGTTCTTCTTGCCCCAATCGGGAATAATAGTAAGGTCTGAGGCTAAGCGTTCTGCAGCCTCCAGCCTTGAGTCGTTAAGTTCCTGTAGGGTGGGTCTTCTATTGAAAGAAGTTGAGTAATGCAGAGTGGAATCATCGGCGTAGGAATGGATAGGACAGTTCGTTTTGGAAAGAAGATCATCAATGAACAACATAAAAAAAATGGGAGATAGGACAGAACCCTGTGGGACACCACTGTTAATAGATTTAGGGGAAGAACAGTGACCGTCTACCACGGCAGAAATAGAACGGTCAGAAAGGAAACTGGAGATAAAGGTACAGAGAGAAGGATAGAAACCGTAGGAGGGTAGTTTGGAAAGCAAAGATTTGTGCCAGACCCTATCAAAAGCTTTTGATATGTCCAGCGCAATAGCAAAAGTTTCACCGAAACGGCTAAGAGAGGATGACCAAGAGTCAGTTAAGAAGGCTAGGAGATCACAAGTAGAACGCCCCTTGCGGAACCCATACTGGCGATCAGATAGAAGGTCAGAAGTGGAAAGGTGCTTTTGAATCTTCAGGTTAAGAATTGATTCAAAAGCTTTAGATAGACAGGAAAGTAAAGCTATAGGACGGTAGTTTGAGGGATTGGAGCGGTCACCCTTCTTAGGTACAGGCTGTATGAAGGCATACTTCCAGCAAGAAGGAAAGGTAGATGTTGACAGGCAGAGGCGAAAGAGTTTGACCAGGCAGGGTGACAGCACGGAGGCACAGTTTTTAAGGACAATAGGAGGCACTCCATCAGGTCCATAAGCCTTCTGAGGATTGAGGCCAGAGAGGGCATAGAAAACATCATTTTGAAGAATCTTTATAACAGGCATAAAGGAGTCAGAGGGGGGATGAGTAGGAGGAATATGCCCAGAATCGTCCAGAGAGGAGTTTTTATAAAAAGTTTGCGAGAAGAGTTCAGCCTTAGAGATAGATGAGACGGCAGTGTTGCCCTCAGGACTGAGGAGTGGAGGGAAAGATGAAGAAGTGAAGTTGGAGGAGATGTTTTTGGCTAGATGCCAGAAGTCACGGGAAGAGTTAGAGAAAGCAAGGTTTTGGTATTTTCTATTAATGAAAGAATTTTTGGTTAGTCGGAGAATAGATTTGACACGATTTCGGGCAGAAATGTAAAGTTCATAATTAGCATTAGTTTGAAGGCTCTGGTACCTTTTGTGAGCTACCTCTCTATCATTGACAGCACGAGAACAAGCGTGATTAAACCAAGGCTTTTTAGCGTGAGGAGTAGAGAAAGAACGAGGAATGTATGCCTCCATTCCAGAGACAATCACCTCTGTAATGTGGAAGCAATAATCATTCCATGGGAAATCGGAAAAGTACATCCTCAGGTCGTCCCACCGAGCTGAAGCAAAATGCCAGAAGCATCGGCTCTTCGGTGGGTCCAGAGGGTGTACAGGAGCGATAGGACTGGATGCAGAAATAAGATTGTGATCGGAGGAACCCAACGGAGAGAACAGTTTGACAGAATAAGCAGAAGGGTTTGAGGTAAGGAAGAGGTCTAGAATGTTGGGCCAGCCTCCAAGACGGTCGGGAATACGTGTAGGGTGCTGGACCAACTGCTCTAGGTCGTTGAGGATAGCAAAGTTGTAGGCTTGTTCACCAGGATGGTCAGTGAAAGAGGATGAAAGCCAAAGCTGGTGGTGAACATTGAAATCTCCTAGGATGGAGATGGAAGATTGTGTCGAGTGGATAGGTGGAGAAACTGTGTTTTTAAGGCGTTGAAGGACACCATGTTCCTCTTGCCCTAATCTGAAATAATAGTAAGGTTTGAGGCTAAGCGTTCTGCTGCCTCCAGTCTTGAATCATTACGTTCCTGTAGGGTGGGTCTTCTATTGAAAGAAGTTGAGTAATGCAGAGTGGAGTCATCGGCGTAAAAATGGATAGGCCAGTTCGTTTTGAAAAGATCATCAATGAACAACAGAAAGAGAGTGAGAGATAGGACAGAACCCTGTGGAACACCACTGTTAATAGGTTTAGGGGAAGAACAGTGACCGTCTACCACAGCAGAAATAAAACGGTCAGACAGGAAGCTGGAGATAAAGGTACAGAGAGAAGGACAGAAACCGAAGGAGGGTACTTTGGAAAGCAAAGATTTGTGCCAGACCCTATCAAAAGCTTTTGACATGTCCAGGGCAATAGCAAAGGTTTCACCGAAACGGCTAAGAGATGATGACCAAGAGTCAGTTAGGAAGGCAAGGAGATCACCAGTAGAACGCCCCTTGCGAAACCCATACTGGCGATCAGATAGAAGGTCAGAAATGGAAAGGTGCTTTTGAATCTTCCGGTTAAGGATTGATTCAAAAGCTTTAGATAGATAAGAAAGCAAAGCTATAGGACGGTAGTTTGATCGATTGGAACGGTCACCCTTCTTAGGCACAGGCTGTATGAAGGCATACTTCCAGCAGGAAGGAAAGGTAGATGTTGACAGGCAGAGGCGAAAGAGTTTGACCAGGCAGGGTGACAGCTCGGAGGCACAATTTTTAAGGACAATAGGAGGCACTCCGTCAGGTCCATAAGCCTTCTGAGGATTGAGGCCAGAGAGGGCATAGAAAACATAATTTTGAAGAATCTTTATAACAGGCATAAAAGAGTCAGAGGGGGGATGAGTCGGAGGAATATGCCCAGAAGCGTCCAAAGTGGCGTTTTTAGAAAAAGTTTGAAAGAAGAGTTCAGCCTTAGAGATAGATGAGACGGTAGTGTTGCCGTCAGGACTGAGGAATGGAGGGAAAGATGAAGAAGTGAAGTTGAAAATGTTTCTGGCTAGATGCCAGAAGTCACAGGAAGAGTTAGAGAAAGCAAGGTTTTGGCATTTTCTATTGATGAAAGAGTTTTTGGTTGGTCGGAAAATAGATTTGGCACGATTCCGAGCAGAAATGTAAAGTTCATGGTTAGCATTAGCTCGAAGGCTCTGGTACCTTTGTGAGCTGCTTCTCTATCATTGACAGCACGAGAACAAGCGTGATTAAACCAAGGCTTTTTAGCGTGAGGAGTAGAGAAAGTACGTGGAATGTATGCCTCCATTCCAGAGACAATCACCTCTGTGATGCGCTGAGCACACACAGACGGGTCTCTATCCTGGAAGCAATAATCATTCCACGGGAAATCGGAAAAGTACATCCTCAGGTCGTCCCAGCGAGCTGAAGCAAAATGCCAGAAGCATCGCCTCTTCGGTGGGTCCAGAGGGTGTACAGGAGCGATAACACAGGATATAGAAATAAGATTGTGATCGGAGGAGCCCAACGGAGAGAACAGTTTGACAGAATAAGCAGAAGGGTTAGAGGTAAGGAAGAGGTCTAGAATTTTGGGCCTGTCTACAAGACGGTCGGGAATACGTGTAGGGTGCTGGACCAACTGCTCTAGATCGTTGAGGATAGCAAAGTTGTAGGCTTGTTCACCAGGCTGGTCAGTGAAAGAGGATGAAAGCCAAAGCTGGTGGTGAACATTGAAATATCCTAGGATGGACATTTCAGTGAAGGGAGAGTGGGTCAAAATGTGGTCCGCCTTAGGGTTCAAGTAGTCAAATAATTTTACATAGTTAGTAGAGTTAGGTGAGAGATAAACAGCACAGAAGTATTTTATAATAGAATGACAATGAAGTCTTAGCCAGATGGTGGAAAATTCTGAAGAATCAAGGTTGTGGGCACGACAGCAAGTGATGTTGCGCACGTAGGCGCAACATCCAACTTTGGATTGAAATTAAGGATAGAGATAGCAGGAGGGAACAGAGTAGAGATTGCTGTCAGTAGCCTCAGAAAACCTGTGTTTCGGTGAGGAAGAGAAGGTGAGGTTTAGAGGAAAAGAGATGGTGTTCCACTGAATGAAAATTAGAAGGAAGACCGCGAATGATGCAGAAATTGAGAAGAAAGAGGTTTGAGGAGTTATCAAGACACCTCTCGGGTCTGCAGCCAGAAGGGGAGTCCTGCCTGGGGGAATTTGTGGTCCCCCCCACAGGCGGGGACTCGGAGGCAAGGTGGAGGTGCGCCATTTTGAAATTTGAATTTTGGGAAAAGGTGGATATGTTGTGTGAATGTAATGTGGTGTGGATAGAGAGAGGAGATGTCTTTAGAGAGCATGCTGAACTACTCGCTGGTGTTGGTGAGACAATAGGGAAACGGTTAGTGAGGACATGGGAAGGGTTTTTGGAGGGCTTCAGCTCCCTTCTCACCTCCCATATATATCTCACCGGGAGTGGCTTGCGCCCGTTCGGTAGGTGTCCTCCTACCTAATCCAGCCTGTCTCAGTTTGTCTCTCTTGTTACTCATTTATCTTCCACTGTCTGTCCTCGTCCTCCTATTGTTAACTCATACATATTGTTTACTACACACACAAACATTTATATGTCATCTACACCATACACACGCATACACACACAAACACCTTTTCTATTTATTTTGTTTGTTCTTATGACCTGTACGATTTTTATGTCACTAAAAAAGCCTGACGGATATTGACTTTCTATATCCATGAACCAATTAGCACGTAGAACACTCGCTACCGGCTACAAGTGTAGGGTGCTGAACCAACTGCTCTAGGTCGTTGAGGAGGGCAAATTTGTAGGCTTGTTCACCAGGCTGGAGTAGGTAGGCAGACACCTACCGAACGGGCGCAAGCCACTCCCGGTGAGGTATATATGGGAGGTGAGAAGGGAGCTGAAGCCCTCCAAAGACCCTTCCCATGTCCTCACTAACCGTTTCCCTATTGTCTCACCAACACCGGAGAGTAGTTCAGCATGCTCTCTAAAGACAGATCCTCTCTTTATCCACACCACACTACATTCACATAACATATACACCTTTTTCCAAAATTCAAAATTCAAAATGGCTCAATTAAGCAATGCCTCGGAGTCCCCGCCTGGGGGGGGGACCACAAATTCCCCCAGGGAGGACTCCCCTTCTGGCTGCCGACCCGAGAGGTGTCTTGATAACTCCTCGAACCTCTTTTTTCTCAATTTCTGCAACATTCGCGGTCTTCGCTCTAATTTTCATTCTGTGGAACATCACCTCTCCTCCTAAAAACACCTTCTCTTCCTTACCGAAACACAGGTTTCTGAGGCTACTGACAGCAATCTCTACTCTGTTCCCTCCTACTATCTCTATCCTAAATTTCAATCCAAAGCTGGATGTTGCGCCTACGTGCGCAACGACATCACGCTCTCTAGGGCCCACGAACTTGAATCTTCTGAATGTTCCACCATCTTTTTAAGACTTCACTGTCATTCTATTACTAAATACATCTGTGCTGTTTATCTCACCTAACTCTACCAACTATGTAAAATTCTTTGACTATTTGAATTCTAAAGTGGAGCACATCTTGACCCTCTCCTTCGCTGAAATCTCCATCCTAGGAGATTTCAATGTTCACTCACCAGCTTTGGCTTTCATCTCTTTCACTGACCATCCTGGTGAACAAGCCTACAACTTTGCTATCCTCAACGACCTAGAGCAGTTGGTCCAGCACCCTACACGTATTCCTGACCGTCTTGGAGATCGGCCCAACATTCTAGACCTCTTCCTTACCTCAAACCCTTCTGCTTATTCTGTCAAACTGTTCTCTCCGTTGGGCTCCTCCGATCACAATCTTATTTCTGCATCCTGTCCTATCGCTCCTGTACATCCTCTGGACCCACCGAAGAGGCGATGCTTCTGGCATTTTGCTTCAGCTCGGTGGGACGACCTGAGGATGTACTTTTCCGATTTCCCGTGGAATGATTATTGCTTCCAGGATAGAGACCCTCTGTGTGTGCTCAGCGCATCACAGAGGTGATTATCTCTGGAATGGAGGCATACATTCTCGTTCTTTCTCTACTCCTCACGCTAAAAGCCTTGGTTTAATCACGCGTGTTCTCGTGCTGTCAATGATAGAGAGGTAGCTCACAAAAGATACCAGAGCCTTCAAACTAATGCTAATTATGAACTTTACATTTCTGCCCGAAATCGTGCCAAATCTATTCTCCGACTAACCAAAAATTCTTTCATTAATAGAAAATGTCAAAACCTTGCTTTCTCTAACTCTTCCCGTGACTTCTGGCATCTAGCCAAATACATCTCCTCCAACTTCACTTCTTCATCTTTCCCTCCACTCCTCAGTCCTGACGGCAACACTGCCGTCTCATCTATCTCTAAGGCTGAACTCTTCTCGCAAACTTTTTATAAAAACTCCTCTCTGGACGATTCTGGGCATATTCCTCCTACTCATCCCCCCTCTGACTCCTTTATGCCTGTTATAAAGATTCTTCAAAATGATGTTTTCTATGCCCTCTCTGGCCTCAATCCTCAGAAGGCTTATGGACCTGATGGAGTGCCTCCTATTGTCCTTAAAAACTGTGCCTCCGTGCTGTCACCCTGCCTGGTCAAACTCTTTCGCCTCTGCCTGTCAACATCTACCTTTCCTTCTTGCTGGAAGTATGCCTTCACACAGCCTGTACCTAAGAAGGGTAACCGCTCCAATCCCTCAAACTACCGTCCTATTGCTTTACTTTCTTGTCTATCTAAAGCTTTTGAATCAATCCTTAACCGTAAGATTCAAAAGCACCTTTCCACTTCTGACCTTCTATCTGATCGCCAGTATGGGTTCCGCAAGGGGCGTTCTACTTGTGATCTCCTAGCCTTCTTAACTGACTCTTGGTCATCCTCTCTTAGCCGTTTCGGTGAAACTTTTGCTATTGCGCTGGACATATCAAAAGCTTTTGATAGGGTGTGGCACAAATCTTTGCTTTCTAAACTACCCTCCTACGGTTTCTATCCTTCTCTCTGTACCTTTATCTCCAGTTTCCTTTCTGACCGTTCTATTTCTGCCGTGGTAGACGGTCACTGTTCTTCCCCTAAATCTATTAACAGTGGTGTCCCACAGGGTTCTGTCCTATCTCCACTCTTTTCTGTTGTTCATTGATGATCTTCTTTCCAAAACGAACTGTCCTATCCATTCCTACGCCGATGATTCCACTCTGCATTATTCAACTTCTTTTAATAGAAGACCCACCCTTCAGGAACTTAACGACTCAAGGCTGGAGGCTGCAGAACGCTTAGCCTCAGACCTTACTATTATTTCCGATTGGGGCAAGAAGAACCTGGTGTCCTTCAACGCCTCAAAAACACAGTTTCTCCACCTATCCACTCGACACAATCTTCCAAACAACTATCCCCTATTCTTTGACAACACCCAGCTATCACCTTCCTCAACACTAAACATCGTCGGTCTATCCTTAACTCAAAATCTCAACTGGAAACTTCATATCTCATCTCTTACTAAATCAGCTTCCTCGAGGCTGGGCGTTCTGTACCGTCTCCGCCAGTTCTTCTCCCCTGCACAGTTGCTGTCCATATACAGGGGCCTTGTCCGCCCTCGTATGGAGTATGCATCTCATGTGTAGGGGGGCTCCACTCACAGCTCTTCTGGACAGAGTGGAGGCAAAGGCTCTTCGTCTCATCAGCTCTCCTCCTCATACTGATAGTCTTCTACCTCTTAAATTCCGCCGCAATGTTGCCTCTCTTTCTATCTTCTATCGATATTTCCACGCTGACTGCTCTTCTGAACTTGCTAACTGCATGCCTCCCCCCCTCCCGCGGCCCCGCTGCACTCGACTTTCTACTCATGCTCATCCCTATACTGTCCAAACCCCTTATGCAAGAGTTAACCAGCATCTTCACTCTTTCATCCCTCACGCTGGTAAACTCTGGAACAATCTTCCTTCATCTGTATTTCCTCCTGCCTACGACTTGAACTCTTTCAAGAGGAGGGTATCAGGACACCTCTCCTCCCGAAACTGACTTATCTTTCGGCCACCTCTTTGGATTCTTTTTAGGAGCAGTGAGTAGCGGGCTTTTTTTTTTTATTAATGTTTACTTTTTTGTGCCCTTGAGCTGTCTCCTTTGCTGTAAAAAAAAAAAAAAAAAAAAAAAAAAAAGGCTGGTCAGTGAAAGAGGATGAAAGACAAAGCTGGTGGTGAACATTGAAATTTCCCAAGATGGAGATTTCAGAGAAGGGAGAGTGGGTCAAGATGTGCTCCACTTTAGAGTTCAAGTAGTCAAAGAATTTTACATAGATAGTAGAGTTGGGTGAGAGATAAACAGCACATATGTAATTAATAATAGTATGACAATGAAGTCTTACCCAGATGGTGGAAAATTCAGAAGAGTCAAGGTCGTGGGCATGTGAGCAAGTGATATCGTTGCGCACGTAGACGCAACATTCAGCTTTGGATTGAAATTTAGGATAGAGATAGTAGCAGGGAACAGAGTAGAGATTGCTCTCAGTATCCTGAGAGACCTGTGTTTTGGTGAGGAAGAGAAGGTGCGGTTTAGAGGAGGAGAGATGGTGCTCCACAGAATGAAAATTAGTATCCTACATATCATGAATATGAAATATAAGTACTTAGCTACAAAATAACATATACAAGATGTCATTGTGGTTAATGCTGTCCATATGTTTGTCAACAAATGATGGACGATGGACCGACGGAGTGGATCATCCGTGCCGAGCGGCCGCTATTTCGCTGACGTCATTTTGAGGTCATTATTAACGTCGATGGATCCGTCAAAACGGAATAGTGGGAACCTCGCCTTACTCATTTCCCTCACCTCCCTCCTTTTCCTCCATCCCCTCCTTTCCTCCCTTATTTTTTTCTCTCCCTCACCTTCATTTACTTACACCCCTCTCTCCCTCTTATCACCTCCCTTACTCCTTACCCCCCTCCATCCCCTCCTTTTCTGCCTTATTTTTTT
This sequence comes from Eriocheir sinensis, assembly GCF_024679095.1. NCBI lineage: Eukaryota > Metazoa > Arthropoda > Malacostraca > Decapoda > Varunidae > Eriocheir > Eriocheir sinensis. The sequence continues at coordinate 12,963,536 of NC_066531.1, read as the reverse complement.
CTCTCCCTCACCTTCCTTTACTTACACCCCTCTCTCCCTCTTATCACCTCCCTTACTCCTTACCTCCCTCCATCCCCTCCTTTCCTCCCTTATTCTCTCTCTCCTCCCTTTCACTCCATCCCCTTCTTTCTCTCCCTCTCCCCTCCCTTCTCTTCTCTTCCATCTTCTCTCCTCCCTTACTCTTTCTCTCCCTCTCCTTTCTTTTCCTCATCTCCTCCCTTCCCAGTTCCCACCTCCCTCCTCCCTTACATTCTCTCCCTCTCCTCCCTTACTCTTTCTCAGTCACGTTGTTTTGTTTTGAGGTGAGCCGAGTACCGCCCCCCCCCTACAGAAGGCTGTGACTGAGTGGAAAGTCAAGCACAATGATCTTGAAAAGAAATTTGTAGCCCTTCAGGAATTTGTTTTAACAAATGTGGCAGTGACTCCACTATCGATGGTGGAAAGGCCCTCCACTGAGACTGTGCCCTCTCCAGACGACCCTCCTGCTTCACGGGAGGACGTGTTACCTGCCTCACAGGTTGACTCCCAGCCTGCCTCACAGGATAACCCCCAGCCTGCCTCACAGGCTAACCCCCAGCCTGCCTCACAGGCTAACCCCCAGCCTGCCTCACAGGCTAACCCCCGGCCTGCCTCACAGAACAACCGCCAGCCTGCCTCACAGGCTGACCCCTAGCCTGCCTCACAGGCTAACCCCCAGCCTGCTTCACAGGCTAACTCCCAGCCTGCCTCACAGGACAACTTCCAGCCTGCCCCACTTAACCTGCTTCACAGGATGTCGGGTTCCAACCTGTAAGGAATGGAGCCAAAACGAAGCAGGCAACCAAGGATTTACTGACCCCCACTACCTTCAATAGGTTGCAGGTGCTGGCAGACACCATGGAGGATGAGTTCGAGACTCGCCTAGTTGGGGACTCCATGGTGCGTGGCCAGCTGGTTGAGTTCTGTGGTCGTTCATCAAACGGCCGCAGAAAACGTTACTGCTATCCAGGTGCCAGACTGGACGACATCACCGCAGCGTGCGATGATGTCACGAGAAATGCCGACCGAAACACCCTCTTTGTCATTCACGCGGGGACAAATGACGTAAAGACAACCCTTTCTGAGGAACTGCTTGAGAAATACCGCCGCATGATCAAGCAGTATAAACGTAAAACGGATGCCGGTAACATCATAATTTAAGGAATCTTCCCGAGGGTCGGTGCCGAATCTAGCTTTTACAGTAAGGCCTTCAGCACAAACAACAGACTTCAGTCCCTTTGCTCACAAGAAAACGTCCAGTTCGCTAACTTGTGGAACAATTTTTACTACGACTCAGACTTGTTCCTTCCTGATGGCATTCACTTAAACCCTGTTGGAGCAGCCCGTTTCGGGAGGCTGCTCTGTGACCAAGTGGCTCTTCGAAAGCCAAAAAACGCGGAGGCGAGAACACCAGCAGCTCCACCGTAAGGGTGCACTCAACCCGCAAAACTCCCGACTCGAATCACATTAAAGCTTGCTATGTAAACGCTCGTAGCCTACGTAACAAATTTGAAGACTTATAAGTCCTCGCAGCTACAAATCATTATCACATCATCGGAGTCACAGAATCTTGGATAGACACTTCAAATAGAGATTTCATTGCGGAATATAGATTACCGGGTTATACCATCTTTAGTCATGAAAGAGAGAACAGACAGGGTGGAGGCGTTATATTTTATATCCACAACTCTCTCCATCCAGTATCCGTGAAAACATATATTATAACCAATGTAGACACGGTCTTCATTGAAATTAAAAATAAATCTCGTAAAATAGTAATTGGACTTATCTACAGACCGCCAAGGCAGACTCTTGATATCGACCACGCATTAAGTGAATTATTATTAGAAACAAGTAGCAGTTGCGAGGCAGTAATTGTTGGGGACTTTAACTTGCCAGTGAAAAGATGGGGTGAACCGTTGAACTGTCATACAGGGCTCGACCTGTACACAAATTTACTAGAAAGTGATTTACATCAACACGTTCAAGAACCGACTCGGGAAAATAATATACTTGACCTTATCTTTTCAACGACAGCTGATCTAGTTAACGAAGTAAATGTTGGTCCAGTTTTTAGTTCTAGCGATCACCGAACAATCACATTCAGCATCAATATGAAAGAAAGTAAAGTAACTCCTAGTAAAGACAATGTACCTGATTATCAGAGCGAATTTCGTAAGACTCCGATCAATTCTAAATAATTCTGACTGGACTGAAATCACGGCGGAAACAGATATTGATAAATCTTGGGGGGCCTTCACCACAATATTGAACAATGCCATAAGCATATGCGTACCCTATCGTAACAGACGTTCAGCTTCTGTTCTACCGACGAATAACGAAATTCAAAATAGTGTATCTCTTAAAAAACGCGTATACAGTAGGTACATATCATCTCAGAGCGAAGCTGACAAACTAGAGTTGGACAGAATTCGCCGCGAAACCAAGAAATTAATAAAATGAAGCAAGAAAAATCTTGAAGAATATATAGCGGAAACAAGTAAATCTAATCCTAAAGAATTTTTCAGCTATGTAAATAATAAAAAGTCACTCACTTGTGGTATCGGACCGCTTGCTAATGAAAATGGTAACCACACGAACGATGAAAATGAAATGGCTACAATCCTAAATAACTTTTTCGCATCCGTATTTACCGACGAAGATTGTTTATCACCTCAACCGCCGGAGGTTAGAAGGACCGAAAAGATGTTAAGTGGCGTGCTCATCGTAGAAAGTGACATTTTACGCACAATTGAAAATATTAAAGTAAGCAAAGCTCCTGGTCCAGACAAAATTACCCCTAGGGTCTTAAAAGAAATCAAACATCAAATTTGTAAACCGCTCTCCATCATATTCAATAAATCTTTAACAGCTGGAAAAGTTCCGTCGGATTGGAAACTTGCAAATGTCACACCAATTTTCAAAAAGGGGGACAAGTCTCATCCAGGAAACTATCGACCAATTAGCCTGACATCTATTGTTTGTAAGTTAATGGAGACTATCATTCGCGACAATATGGTGAAATTCTTCGAAGAAAATAATATAATAAATAATTCGCAACATGGCTTCCGTAGTAAACGTTCGTGTTTGACTAACTTACTTGATTTTTTCACTATATTTTTGAGGTGTTCGATGAAAGCAGATCAGTAGATATCATATATCTGGATTTTCAAAAGGCATTTGATAAGGTCCCCCACCAACGATTGCTCAGCAAACTACTGGCGCACGGTATCTCGGGTAACATCCACAATTGGCTTGCGGACTGGCTCTCTGAGCGGAAACAGAGAGTAGTTCTAAACGGTGTTACATCTAACTGGCTCGATGTCAAAAGCGGCGTACCTCAAGGATCAGTTCTTGGCCCCATGCTCTTCTTAATTTATGTTAATGATATCGATGATGGGCTCATTTGCAAAGTATCAAAATTTGCTGATGACACAAAAATTGCTAGTAAAGTAACTGCGATACTCGACGAAGAAGCTTTACAATCAGATATAGATCGACTTGCACGTTGGGCCAATCAATGGCAAATGAAATTTAACGTTGAGAAATGTAAAGTGTTGCACATCGGAAAAAATAACAATCGCGTTCGGTACGTAATGAATGGCCAACAACTTTCTGCAGTAAGTAAAGAAAAGGATCTTGGAATCACTATATCAAGCGATTTAAAGCCCGGTCAGCATTGTTCAGAGGTAGTTAAAACTGCAAACAAATTGGTTGGCTTCATCGGACGAGTCTTTAATAATAAATCGGAAAAAGTAATATTAAACTGTATAATTCGTTGGTTCGACCCCGTCTAGAGTACTGTGTACAGTTTTGGTCTCCCTACTACAGAAAAGACATAGAAAAGTTGGAACGGGTCCAACGAAGAGTAACAAAGATGATTCCTAGGTTGAGAAATTTGTCATATGAACAAAGGCTTAAAGAAGTAAATTTATTCAGCCTATCAAAACGAAGAATGCGAGGCGATCTAATAGAAGTGTTTAAAATGTTCAAAGGATTCAGTGATATTAATGCGGAAGATTACTTTACAATTGATCGATCAAATAGAACAAGAAGAAATCACAATTTGAAGATAAGTGGTAAAAGATTCTCGTCGCACGAAGCTAAACACTTCTTCTTCAATCGAGTTGTTAATGTTTGGAACTCTCTACCTTGTGATGTCGTTGATAGTACAACAGTTACGGCCTTCAAGAATAGATTAGACAAGTGTTTTGAATCCAACCAGCAACTAAGATATTACTCATTGTCGTAATAACGTTAAGTTCTTTCGAATACTGGTGTCCTTGTCCGCTTTTATCGCCCGGTTAGTGGTAGCAGTAATGGTAGTTCTTTCCTCTTTCCTACATAAATTCCATGCAGTTTTTCCATGCTGCATGGTTCTTTTTCCTTTCCTGCCAGCTTTGGCTGGAGGGATGGGGGGGTGGGGAGGAGCCTTCGCCTTTGCTGTCCTTCATCTTCCACCTTTGATTAGATAGTTAGTGTAGCTTGTCACAAACAACCTCGTAAGGACCAGCAGGTCTGCTGTTGTTTGTTCTTCCCTTGTGTTCCCTTGTGTTCCCCCCCCCCACCGTCCCACTTTGACCCGCTCTATTGTTATATATCTCCATTATTTCTATCTCCCTTCTGTTTCCTCTATTCCTTCTTTCCTCTTCTTTATTCTTCTGCAATTCTCTCCTTTCTCCTTCTTTTTCTTTTCTCTTCTTCCTCTCTTCTTCTTTATCACACTTCTCATGTTACTGTTATTGTAATTATTATTATTATTATTATTATTATTATTATTATTATTATTATTATTATTATTATTGTTATTATCATCATCATTATTATCTCTCTCTCTCTCTCTCATATAGAAGAAGAAGAAAACTATTAAAACAAGAAGAAGAAAAAAACGACGTCTAGCTGTGAAAAATGATTATAATTGGTTTCATGCACTTAATTAATAGTACTTCCTTTACTGTTTTCTATTGTCATATTACGAGTCTTATCATTTCCTCCACTGCATGAATATTGCACACATGTTTCTTGTATTAACTGAAAATCACACAGTATGCGCTAACCACTCTTGCAGGAAGGCTGTTACAGTGGCGGACGACTCAATTCGAGGAAGGAAGGAAGGAGGGAGGGAGAGAGGGGGCGGGAGAGCAATTAATTATCTTCTTTATTCTTTGTTCCATATCTCATAATAGAAGGGTGTCGATCCAGCGCAGATGTAGCTAACAGATGTGGAGTAAAGGACCTGCATGGTAATAGTGCCCAGAAGGGAAAGACTCCGATGGTTTGGACATGTAAAGAGAGAAGGGGAGGATACAGTGCTGGGAGTTATGGAGAGAATGGTAAGATAGGGTGTCCGGTGCAGATGTAGCTTACATATGTGGAGTAGAGGACCTGGAAACAGTTTCTTTTTTCCTTTTTCACATGTGACCTAAAGCGCCGGTAGGCTTTTTTTTATTAGGGGCCTGATGGTGGGCCCGAGCCCGTTATGGCGCAGACAATTGTTTATAGTGGCGCAATTATTATTGGCTCATGCTGTCCCCCGGAGATCATTCTTGATTTCACTTGCATAGCTTCTTCTAGAGCCCGGGTTGGTGGGTAGTCTTCAGGACAGCATGTGGGTAGTCTTAGGCCCTTCGGCGGTGACTGAAAAATCACAGGTGGTTAGCGGCGGATTCGAACCCTCATCATCATCAACGCTCCGAATGCGGGGCCGGCACGCTAACCACTCCGCCACCACCTCAGAAACATGGTTACATGGAAATGCAGGCAACAGAAAGCCTATTGGCTCATTACGAGGTTGCCCGCTTTGGTGATTTAATCTGGTCGACAGCCACTTGGGGCCTGGGGAGCAGATGAAAGCGCCTCGACATTGAGGAGCAGATGAAACCTTATCGATATTGAGTAGATGAAAGCACCTCGATATTGAGGAGCAGATGAAAGCACCTCAATATTCAGTTTACTCCCGACGCAGCGAAGTGACGGTCGAATCTATATTTGAAGGAGTTGATAGTATTCGCATTTACTACGTCTGAAGGAAGATTGTTCCAGTGACGGATGACTCGGTTTGAAAAGAAACTCCTTCCGATGGGAAAGACTCCGATGGTTTGGACATGTGAAGGGAGCAGGGGAGGATACAGTGCTGGGAGTTGTGGAGAGACTGGCAAGACAGGGTGTCTAGTGCAGCTAGATATGGCTAACAGATGTGGAGTAGAGAACCTGGAAACAGTGCTCAGAAAGGAGACCCCTATAGTTTGGACATGTGAAAAGCAGGGGAGGATACAGTGCTAGGAGTTTTGGAGAGATTGAAAGTAAAAGTAAGGAGACCAGGTGGTAGACCTAGGAAAACGTGGAGAAGGTGTATACAGGAAGACTTGGCAGTGATGGGATTGGATGAGCGGTGGCCGAACTGGTAGCGTACTGGACCCACATTCGCCGCGTGATGGACGACGCGGGTTCGAATCCTCACGCTACCACTCGGATTTTTCAGTCACCGCCGAGTGGCTTAAAACTACCCACATGCTGTCCTGAAGACCACCCATCAACCCGGACTCTAGAGGAAGCCGTCCAAGCGAATCAAGAACGAGTTCCGGGGGGCAGCATGAGCCAATGCAAGATGGCGCCACTATAAACACTCGCCTGCGCCAGAACGGGCTGGGCCGACCATCAGGCCCCACCTGGAAGAAGCCTTGGGCCGACCATCAGGCCCCACCGGGAAGATGCCTACCGGCGCAATAGGCAACAACTTAAAAAAAAAAAAAAAAAAAAAAAGGCAGAAGACAGAGCAGAATAGAGGAGACCCATAAAGCGTCCAACCGCTCAGGAAGAGTGAAAACGGACGTTAAACGAAATTATGATGATGATGATGATATATCATAATAGAAGAAGAAAATAACAGAACTAAGAACATTAAGTGACCTTGGATACGTTCAGTTCACTCCCGACGCAGTAAAGTTACTGCCAGTGGAAATGGAGTTGATCGTTTCCGCACTGACTACTTCTGCGGGGAGGCTGTTCCAGTGGTGGACGACTCTGTTCGAGGAAGGAAGTATGGAGGGAGGGAGGGATGGGGGCGAGATTTTTTATTCTTTTCGTTAATCTTTGTTCTCTCGTTCCATCTCATCCTTCCACATGCTCACTGCCACATATACTTCACTACTCTGTTACTTAACTTAAATTGCTGATCATTTCACTTGAATTTCAGATTAAATAAGTTAACTTCCTCTGCATTGCGCCACGTAGGGCTACAGCAGACGCTTTTAAAATTAGGAACAGCAGACGCTTTTAAAATTAAGAACAGCAGACGCTTTTAAAATTAGGAACAGCAGACGCATTATAAATTAGGAACAGCAGACGCATTATACATTAGGAACAGCAGACGCATTATACATTAGGAACAGCAGACGCATTATAAATTAGGAACAGCAGACGCATTATACATTAGGAACAGCAGACACATTATAAATTAGGAACAGCAGACGCATTATAAATTAGGAACAGCAGACGCATTATAAATTAGGAACAGCAGACACATTATACATTAGGAACAGCAGACGCATTATAAATTAGGAACAGCAGACGCATTATAAATTAGGAGCAGCAGACACATTATAAATTAGGAACAGCAGACACATTATAAATTAGGAACAGCAGACGCATTATAAATTAGGAACAGCAGACACATTATAAATTAGGAACAGCAGACACATTATAAATTAGGAACAGCAGACGCATTATAAATTAGGAACGGCAGACACATTATAAATTAGGAACAGCAGACACATTATAAATTAGGAACAGTAGACACATTATAAATTAGGAACGGCAGACACATTATAAATTAGGAACAGTAGACACATTATAAATTAGGAACGGCAGACACATTATAAATTAGGAACGGCAGACACATTATAAATTAGGAACGGCAGACACATTATAAATTAGGAACGGCAGACACATTATAAATTAGGAACGGCAGACACATTATAAATTAGGAACAGTAGACACATTATAAATTAGGAACAGTAGACACATTATAAATTAGGAACAACAGACACATTATAAATTAGGAACGGCAGACACATTATAAATTAGGAACGGCAGACACATTATAAATTAGGAACGGCAGACACATTATAAATTAGGAACAGCAGACGCATTATAAATTAGGAACGGCAGACGCATTTTAAATTAGGAACAACAGACACATTATAAATTAGGAACGGCAGACACATTATAAATTAGGAACGGCAGACACATTATAAATTAGGAACAGCAGACACATTATAAATTAGGAACGGCAGACACATTATAAATTAGGAACGGCAGACGCATTATAAATTAGGAACGGCAGACACATTATAAATTAGGAACGGCAGACACATTATAAATTAGGAACGGCAGACACATTATAAATTAGGAACGGCAGACACATTATAAATTAGGAACAGCTGACACATTATAAATTAGGAACAGCAGACGCATTATAAATTAGGAACGGCAGACACATTATAAATTAGGAACGGCAGACACATTATAAATTAGGAACGGCAGACACATTATAAATTAGGAACGGCAGACACATTATAAATTAGGAACGGCAGACGCATTATATATTAGGAACAGCAGACGCATTATAAATTAGGAACAGCAGACACATTATAAATTAGGAACAGCAGACACATTATAAATTAGGAACAGCAGACACATTATAAATTAGGAACAGCAGACGCATTATAAATTAGGAACGGCAGACGCATTATAAATTAGGAACAGCAGACACATTATAAATTAGGAACAGCAGACGCATTATAAATTAGGAACAGCAGACACATTATAAATTAGGAACAGCAGACACATTATAAATTAGGAACAGCAGACGCATTATAAATTAGGAACAGCAGACGCATTATAAATTAGGAACAGCAGACGCATTATAAATTAGGAACAGCAGACACATTATAAATTAGGAACAGCAGACACATTATAAATTACGAACAGCACACACATTTAAAATAAGGAACGGCAGACACATTATAAATTAGGAACGGCAGACACATTATAAATTAGGAACAGCAGACGCATTATAAATTAGGAACAGCAGACACATTATAAATTAGGAACAGCTGACACATTAAAAATTAGGAACAGCAGACGCATTTAAAATTAGGATGAGTAATCACTTAAATTAACTTGAGAAACGAACAAAGATTAACATGATTCTGAGGGGAAGTAGGCACCCGTTTATTATATATATACATGTCTGTACATCATCAAGACCCCAAGACCCAGACCAGACATTCCTAAACGTATACTATAGTCGCAGCACATGATTCTGAGGTCTTCGTTATCGTGCTCGGGCAACTTGCTATTACACATGCACACACACATACAGTTACATAATCAGCGATCTTATTTTTTTTTTTACAACAGAGGAGTGGCCGAAAGGTAGAAAAGAGCTGTGTGGGTGGAGCCCCTCACACATCCGATGCATACCCCATACGAGGGCGGACAAGGCCCCTGTATATGGATAGCAGCTGTGTGGGGCAGAAGAACTGGAGGAGACGATATAGAACGCCCAACCTCGAGGAAGCTGATTTAGTGAGAGAAGAGATGAGAAGTTTCCAGTTAAGATTTTGAGTTAAGGATAGACCGAGGATATTTAGTTCTGAAGAATTATAAGGTGACAGCTGAGTGTAGTTGAAGAATAGGGGATAGGTGTTTGGAAGATTGTGTCAAGTTGAAAGGTGGATAAATTGGGTTTTTGAGGCATTGAAGGACACAAAAACCCAAAGGTTCCTTTTATCCCAATCGGAGATGATAGCAAGGTCTGAGGTTAAGGATTCTGCAGCCTCAGTCTTATAAACTAAAACAGATTTTTACGACAATTTCAATAATATGATTAATACTGACAAATGTGTCCTATGCGTAAACTATCATATAACATCGTAGACACCATGACGCCAGGTTGCCAGAGCACGATAATTCACACTTCAGTCTCGGGTGCCGCGACGAAAGCCAAGGCTGTTACACAGAGACAGCCTTGGCACAGCACCACTATAACTCCTCCTCTTCATCTCTCTCCTTTCCCTTCCCTCCTCTTCCTCCTCACTCAGGCTTAGTGATGCGGAAGACGAAGACGAGACCCTCCTTGTCACAGAAATAGTTTGGGACGATGCGCCGCTCCACCTGAAGGAATTATGACCATCATTTCAAATACGTGACCTTCTCCCCCTGGCCAGCTGCTGACCATCTCCTTATACCAGAGTGTCGTGACAGGCGCCCATACAGTGAACAGCCCCGCCAGACAGAAACCTTGATTAAAGTAAATGTTTTCTTGTACCAACGTTGCCAGATAGTTGTACTCAGCCTCTTATATATTTACCAACTTCCGACTTCAAATATGTCTCCTGGGGCTCAATAACTAGATTCATTTATATCTATCGTTAAAATAGTGAATTCCTGATGTTTCTTGGCAATAGTTAGGTGTCAAAAAACGGTAAATACTATGATCTGAGTACGATAATCTGGCAACGGTGCTCCCTACCTTCTTCCACTTCCCTTCCGCCTCCAGCTGGTCCATGTAAGGCTCCAGCTTGTCCTTGTAGGAAGGCACGGTCTGTAGGAACTCATGGCGCATCACGATGATCACGAAGCCTCCTGGAGTGCCGGAGAGGAGGAAATCAGTTAATCATAGGGGCATACGCTAGGGGGCGCGTCGTCTAGCCCACCCTAGGGAGACCGCCTCAAGGTTTACTCCAGGCAAATCTGAAGTCTCTATGTAGGCTCTTTCCCATCCTAAACGGCGCCTAAGTTCGCCCGTTTGAAAGGCCTCTCGTAAAAGTTGCTGGGATTACCATGAACTGTTTTGCGATCCTATAGTAGGAGTAGGTAGGAAGACACCTACCGAACGGGCGTGACCTACTCTCGGTGAGGATATATGGGAAGCGAGGAGGGTGCTGAGGCCCTCCAAAGACCATGTCCTCACTAACCGTTTCCCTTTTGTCTCATCAACACCAGAGAGCAGTTCAGCATGCTCTCTAAAGACAGTTCCTCTCTCTTTCTACACCACACTACATTCACACAACACACACACCTTTTCCCAAAATTCAAAATTCAAAATGGCGAAAAATAACAAAGCCTCGGAGTCCCCGCCTGGGGGGGGACCATAAATTCCCCTTCTGGCTGCCGACTTGAGAGGTGTCCTGATAACTCCTTGAACCTCCTCCTTATCAATTTCTGCAACATTCGTGGTCTTCGTTCTAATTTGCATACTATGGAACACCATCTCTCCTCCTCTAAACCTTATTTTCTCTTCCTCACCGAAACACAGGTTACTGAGGCTACTGACAGCAACTTCTACTCTGTTCCCTCCTACTATCTCTATCCTAAATTTGAATCCTAAGCTGGATGTTGCGCCTACGTGCGCAACATCACTTGCTCTCGTGCCCACGACCTTGACTCTTCTGAATTTTCCACCATCTGGCTAAGACTTTATTGTCATTCTATTACTAAATACATCTGTGCTGTTTATCTCTCACCTAACTCTACTAACTATGTAAAATTCTTTGACTATTTGAATTCTAAAGTGGAGCACATTTTGACTCACTCTCCCTTCGCTGAAATCTCCATCATGGGTGATTTGAATGTTCACCACCAGCTTTGGCTCTCATCCTCTTTCACAGACCAGCCTGGTGAACAAGCCTACAAGTTTGCTCTCCTCAACGACCCAGAGCAGTTGGTTCAGCACCCTACACGTATTCCCGACCGTTTTGGAGACAGGCCAAACATTCTAGACCTCTTCCTTACCTCTAATCCTTTTGCTTACTCTGTCAAACTGTTCTCTCCGTTGGGTTCCTCCGACCATAACCTTATTTCTGTTTCCTGTCCTATCGCTCCTGTACATCCTCTGGACCCACCGAAGAGGCGATGCTTCTGGCATTTTGCTTCAGCTCGGTGGGACGACCTTGTTGTAGTATATCAATGGAAAAAAAAAACACGACAGATAGATCACGCCACCTTGTAGGAATGTCAGCTGTCAGTGTTTACCATTTCAGTTTGTATACAAAGCATTTCATCAAGCTTAGAGGTCACCTTGACATACGTGACCAATTGTAACTTCATTATTTTCCACTCTGTAACTCGTCACTCCTTCGAGAGAGCTCGCACGACACACACCTAGCGTCTCGTCTCTCTCACCCACGCTACGCTGTATCTTAGGTTAAGAATATATTTCTTCTAGGACAGCAAGAGTTTCCCTTCACGCCCGCAAGTCCCCGCAACCAAGCGTTACACCGTTACAACCTGAGGATGTACTTTTCCGATTTCCCGTGGAATGATTACTGCCTCCAGGAGAGAGACCCCTCTGTGTGCCCAGCGCATCTCAGAGATGATTGTTTCTGGAATGGAGGCATACATTCCACGTTCTTTTTTTACTCCTCATACTAAAAATCCTTGGTTTAATCGTGCTTGTTCTTGTGCTATTATAGATAGAGAGGCAGCTCACAAAAAGTTCCAGAGCCTTCGAACTCACGCTAACTATGGCTTTTAAATTTCAGCCAGGAATCTGGCCAAATATATTCTCTGACTTACCAAAACTGCTTTAATCAATAGAAAATGTCAACACCTTGCTTCTTGTAATTCTTCTCGTGACTTCTGGCATCTAGCCAAAAATGTTTCCTCCAATTTCACTTCTTACACCCTCTGGACCCACCGAAGAGGCGATGCTTCTGGCATTTTGCTAAAGCTCGGTGGGACGACCTGAGGATGTACTTTTCCGATTTCCCGTGGAATGATTATTGCTTCCAGGATAGAGACCCCTCTGTGTGTGCTCAGCGCATCACAGAGGTGATTGTCTCTGGAATGGAGGCATACATTCATCGTTCTTTCTCTACTCCTCACGCTAAAAAACCTTGGTTTAATCACGCATGTTCTCGTGCTGTCAATGATAGAGAGGTAGCTCACAAAAGGTACCAGAGCCTTCAAACTAATGCTAATTATGAACTTTACATTTCTGCCCGAAATCGTGCCAAATCTATTCTCCGACTAACCAAAAATTCTTTCATTAATAGAAAATGTCAAAACCTTGCTTTCTCTAACTCTTCCCGTGACTTCTGGCATCTAGCCAAAAACATATCCTCCAACTTCACTTCTTCATCTTTCCCGCCACTCCTCAGTCCTGACGGCATCACTGCCGTCTCATCTGTCTCTAAGGCTCAGACTTTCTGTAAGAACTCCACCCTGGACGATTCTGGGCAAATTCCTCCTACTCACCCTCCCTCTGACTCCTTTATGCCCGTTATTAAGATTCTTCCAAATGATGTTTTCTATGCCCTCTCTGGCCTCAACTCTCAGAAGGCTTATGGACCTGATGGAGTCTCTTATTGTCCTTAAAAACTATGCTTCCGTGCTGACACCCTGCCTGGTCAAACTCTTTCGTCTCTGCCTATCAATATCTACCTATCCTTCCTGTTGGAAGTATGCCTTTGTACAGCCTGTGCCTAAGAAGGGTGACTGTTCCAATCCCTCAAACTACCGCCCTATAGCTCTACTTTCATGTATATCTAAAGGTTTTGAATCAATCCTTAACCGGAAGATTTAAAAGCACCTTTCCACTTCCAACCTTCTATCTGATCGCCAGTATGGGTTCCGCAATGGGCGTTATACTGGTGATCTTCTTGCTCTCTTAACTGACTCTTGGTCATCTTCTTTTAGCCATTTCGGTGAAACTTTCTCAGTTGCGCTAGACATATCGAAAGCCTTCGATAGAGTCTGGCACAAGGCTTTGCTTTCTAAACTGCCCTCTTTCAGATTCTATCCCTCTCTCTGTTCCTTTATCTCCAGTTTCCTTTCCGGCCGTTGTATCTCTGCGGTGGCAGACGGTCACTGTTCTTCCCCTAAACCTATCAACAGTTGTGTTCCACAGGGCTCTGTCCTATCAGCCACTCTCTTCTTGTTATTCATCAATGATCTTCTTTCAATAACAAACTGTCCTGTCCACTCATACGCCGACGACTCCACTCTGCATTATTCAACTTCTTTCAATAGAAGCCCATCCCAACAGGAAGTACACGACTCCAGACTGGAGGCTGCAGAACGCTTAACCTCACACCTTGCAATCATTTCCGATTGGGGTAGAAGAAACCTTGTGTCCTTCAATGCCTCAAAAACTCAATTTCCCCACCTATCAACTCGACACAATCTTCCAAACACCTATCCGCTATTCTTCAACAACACTCAGCTGTCACCTTCTTCAACACTAAATATCCTCGGTCTATTCTTAACTCAAAATCTCAACTGGAAGCTTCATATTTCCACTCTCGCTAAATCAGCTTCCTCGAGGTTGGGCGTTCTGTATCGTCTCATCCAGTTCTTCTCCCCCGCACAGTTGCTGTCCATATACAGGGGTCTTGTCCACCCTCGTATGGAGTATGCATCTCACGTGTGGGGGGGAGGGTGCTCCACTCACACAGCTTTTTTGGACAGCGTGAAGTCTAAGGCTCTTCGTCTCATCAGCTCTCCTCTTCCAACTGATAGTTTTCTACCTCTTAAATTCCGTCGCGATGTTGCCTCTCTTTTTATCTTCTATCGCTATTTTCACGCTGACTGCTCTTCTGAACTTGCTAACTGAATGCCTCCTTCCCTCCCGCGGCCCTGCTGCACACGACTTTCTACTCATGTTCATCCCTATACTGTCCAAACCCCTTGTGCAAGATTTAACCAGCATCCTCACTCTTTCATCCCTCACGCTGGTAAACTCTGGAACAATCTTCCTTCATCTGTATTTCCTCCTACTTACGACTTGAACTCTTTCAAGAGGAGGGTATCAGGACACCTCTCCTCCCGAAATTGACCTCTCTTTCGGCCACCTCTTTTGATTTTCTTTTTCTCAGGAGCAGCGAGTAGCGGGCTTTTTTTTATATTATTTTTTTTTTTTTTGTGCCATTGAGCTGTCTCCTTTTTTGTAAAAACACTTTCACACTCACACTCACTCACGCACGCACGCACGCACGCAGGCACGCAGGCACGCAGGCTCACTCACTCACCGTTCTTTGCGACGCGCACAACGTCGTCGAGGCCACTGTGTGAGATGTGACCTTCGCCCATACCGCCCGAGGTGACCACCAGGTCGTATGTGTCTGAGAGAGAGAGAGAGAGAGAGAGAGAGAGAGAGAGAGAGAGAGAGAGAGAGAGAGAGAGAGAGAGAGAGAGAGAGAGAGAGAGAGAGAGATGTAAAAGAAAAATACGTATATTAATCTTTACATATGAAACAACAACAATAACAATAATTCCACTCACACAACTCTCCTGGACAGAGTGGAGTCTAAGGCTCCTCGTCTCATCAGCTCTCCTCCTCTTACTGACAACCTTCTACCTCTTAATTAAATTCCGCCGTTATGTTGCCTCTTTTTCTATCTTCTATCGATATCTTCATGATGACTGCTCTTCTGAACTTGCTAACTGCATGCCTCCCTCCCTCCCGCGGTCCCGCTGCACACGACTTTCTACTCATGCTCATCCCTATACTATCCAAAACCCTTATCCAAGAGGTAAACTCTGGAACAACCTTCCTTCGTCTGTATTTCCCCCTGTCTATGACTTGACATATTTCAAGAAGAGTGTATCAAGACACCTCTCCTCTCGAAATTGACCTCTATTTTGGCTACTCTTTACTTTTATATTTTATGGGAGCGGCGAGTAGCAGGCTTTTTTTTGTACTCTTCTTGTTGCCCTTGAACCGTGTCCTTTGATGTAAAAAAAAAAAAATACTAATACCTTTGGGCACGGTGGAGTGTCCGCTGCCGATAAACTCCAGGAAGTCGTTGGTATAGATGCCAGTCTCCCGCTGCTTCATCATGCCCTCCGACGGGTCCACAGCGTCTATGTGCCTGTGGGAGCGGCTGTAGTAGTTGTAGTAGTAGTAGTAGCAGCAGCAGAAGTTATAGCAGTAGTAGTAGTTGTTGGGAATCAGTAAATTTACCCTACCCAACAGTTAGGTCACTCGCAAAGTGAATAACACACCCGTCAGACAATCCCAAACAAACAAGTACTTACCAGCTTTTAGGTGGTGAAGGTATCCAACAAGCAACTCCAGACAGCCGAACAAATAATAATCCTACCGGATCCGTGTAGTAAAATCTATCTGTCTCAAATAACTGCTGGGGGCACTTGGCTGATAAGCGGGTTTCAAAAGATATTGTTGTCTCTGAAGTCTCGTTGCCGGGTGTAGTATCCCTCAGTCAGTTAATAGAAGGCACACTGCGTCCGAGTTAATGGGTGGGCTGCAGTGCCTTGGTCTTTACTTTGTGAAGGCCGGTGGTGGAGTGAGAGAAAACCAACCACGTGGGTCTGAAGCGATATTTTTAATTTCTCTCGCCAGATGGCGTGGCTTTCCTCTCTGTTTCCATAGGTTAAATTATCCTTGCTCTTTAATTTTAATTCAGCAAGAACAATTAGTTATTATTTCATGAAAGGAAACACTGCACTATTGTTATTCCTTTCATGGTAAATGTGGTTAGTCTTCAGGCAGTGAATAAGTTAATTCTGTCTCGGTTTGGGAGCCGATGACCGAAGTATTCAAGTACCATCGAAGGCTTATTTGAGCTCAGACGATACTCATAGTTGGCTTGAACTCTCGGCCCGAGACTAGTTCCATAAGGGAAATAGTTAATTTGTCTAGTCCCCCGGTTAACTGGCCTAATTCCTAACATAGTATAGCCTATCGATTTTAACTTGAGCCCTTGAGCGCGACACAAGGATTCCCCGCGAGACCGCGCTGGTGCCACATCACTCCATTACTCTCCTCAGAGAGGGTGGCTATCTCTCTCTCTCTCTCTCTCTCTCTCTCTCTCTCTCTCTCTCTCTCTCTCTCTCTCTGCAAGGCAGCGCAGGGCGCAAGAGTGAGATCTACTTCATTTGTCCATTGTGGCGTAACGTTGAATGGTGCGGCCTGGCGCCTGTTGCCAAGGTCCGTCAGGCGGCAAAGTTACATGAGCCACGTTGCCAAGTGATATGGAAGGTTTACTGAGTCGTTGTCTTTCCCTTTAATCCCAGGTCGAGTGCCCCAGTCTGCGGGATCTGCGAGAGCAGTACCTCTCCCGGTGTCGTGAGGTACATGGGAATTTTTCCCTTTCCCTAATGCTGGGTGAAAAGACGTTCACCCCTGGACATGACGTCATGGGGTATCTGCAGGAGATGGGCATCCTCCATCTCATGTAGGGTCTCTTTATAGAAAGTTCTTTGTATTTCACTAATCCATTTTTAATAAACATTTTATTATATTTTAAACTAGTGCTATATCTGAATGGACCATTTCAAAACTATTTTCCTAATAACTTTTATCACCCTTATATTATTTTAATTATTTGCCTTCCATTTTATTACTCCGGTGCCATATGACCAAGATGTTGCGGCGCCATGAAAGAAACTCTATATCAATCAATCAATCAATCCCTCTAATCCCGAGCCATTCATAACACCACGCAGTCGTATTATGAATGTATGTAAATTCCATAAATAGATAAAGTACAGACTAATAGTGAGACAAAACGTCATGCGCAGGTCATCGCTAGATCTGTAAACAATCGGGGTTTCCCCGGGCCAAGCCACAGGGCTCAATTTTAAGTTAGAGTTGATGGACTATAGTAATGCCGCTCCTGCCCGCTCCCAGTTCCCACCCAGCGGCCCTGCCTCTACAAGGGCAGCTGTAATTTCCAACACATCATCTTCATCTCTTGGCGTTGGACTCGTGTTGAGGCTGAGGCACTGGCAGGCAGGAGGGAGTGGACTGGAGGATATTTAATTATGGTGACCGGACATCCCCCTGTCTGCGGCCCTGCGGCACCCACCTGAAGCCTTCCCGGTGGAGTTCGCGGCCCACGCAGCCCGTCCCAGCGGCCACGTCCAGCACCCTGGCCTTGGCTCGCCGCTCCGGGGGTACCCAACGCAGCGCCTCCTCCAGCGTGATGGCGGGGCCACGGTACCCGCCTTTCCAGATCATCTAAGGGGACGAGGAAGCGGGTGATTACAGGTGGGTACCCCGGTTTAACGCAAAATCATTCCAGCGATACCCCACAATTCTGCGTAGGCACTTGGTACCGAAGGCATCTCTCTCTCTCTCTCTCTCTCTCTCTCTCTCTCTCTCTCTCTCTCTCTCTCTCCTCGTAGTTCTCGGGCCACTCGTTGTAGCCGGCCGCCATCTCCTCCGGCGTGACCCCCGGCCTGTGGACTTTCGCGATCACTCTCATTGCCACGTCGCCCCGACTGCCGCCCTCAGACATTATCCTGCAGCAGGGAAGAGACAGAAGAATCACAGGCAGAGCATGACTACAGTACAGTACAATTCCTTTATACATCCTTTATATATTTACGAAGGTAGGTACAGTTTTCTAGCCCCGCGCCGCACTCCTCGCTGATTTGCCGGCTGGCTCTCAAGCTCCGCCCACCTCCATGGCAAGTGTGGCCCGCCTCTCTCTCTCTCTCTCTCTCTCTCTCTCTCTCTCTCTCTCTCTCTGGAATGGAATAGACTATGCAATCACATAGTTAGTGCAGCGACGGTAGCTTGGTTTGAGTAGACTGGATAACTACATGGACGAGGATGACAGGTGATAGTGAGGTGTGGGTGCAGTAAGGCTCTCCGGCTTATTGCACGGCCAGCTGAAGTTGCTCACTCTCTCTCTCTCTCTCTCTCTCTCTCTCTCTCTCTCTCTCTCTCTGTGTGTGTGAGAGAGAGAGAGAGAGAGAGAGAGAGAGAGAGAGAGAGAGAGACTCGTGATCAGAGTGTTATGAATGAACTACACACACACACACACGCACACACACACACACACACACACACACACTCCCAGGCTTCACGGTCTGACAGGGCGGCAGTTTGAGCCCGCTCTGGCCGGATTCTTTCCGTTGACTAGGAGTGGTTACTATCCCCCCTTGAGCAAAGGGGATGGGGTGTGTGGTGTGTGAGGTCCTGGCAGTACCCATAGATCGACGATAAAGAGCACTTGCTCATGTCGGGAGGGTACCTGCTGCTGGCGATTACGAGACCAACGCGTGATCAGGTCGTGGTGAATTACACACACACACACACACACACACACACACACACACACACACACACACACACACACACACACACTTTACACGTGGCAATTCCTGGCCGGCAATACACCCGCGACGATCTAGCGACTAGACCGGCTGGGTGCTCTCGGGAGAAAATACCTTCACACGTGTGAGGAGCCGCCGGCATCAAGACGTAAACTGCTAGTAAATACAAGGGCATGAATTCACCCCAGACGCCCCAAAAGGCTACTACCATATCTTAAAACCACAATGAGTTTGGTCCATCAGCCTAATATTGTAGAAATACTTTAAGTAAACGAGTTTTATCATAAGTAGTATTGATTGATTGATTGATTGTTTATTGTTGCAATTAACAACAAGGGAGAAGGGAGGAACAGGCCATCCCAACCCCCAGGTATTACATAGTGTGATTATATAATACACGAAAATAACCGTTCGTTATACCTCCTTCGATATCTCGCAAAGAGATAAACATTTCCCGCAATGTTGCTGCCACTCTCTCAAAAGTTGTTTTGCGCAGACTCTGCTTCTTGTAGAGCTTATCTTGTGGGTCCCACAAGTGTCGATGCTGTCTCACTTCCTCTAGCAATGCCACCTCGGCCTCCCGGCTCCAAATCTTGTTATCTGCATCTGTCATTTTTTGTTTTATTGGCGCCGACATGTTGTTTACCTGGCCGCCAGTCGGCAATACAAGACGGACACGCTAAGCTGCAGAGAACTTGCCGTGAGAAGAGCTCCCAGACCCAGACCCAGACCAAAAATGCTGCCGCGCCTGTATTGCCAGCCGCGAATTACTAGGTGTAAAGCCGCCTTTAGAGGTGAGGTTCGTGATTTAAATGAAAAGAGATCGCAAGAAGAGAAGAGGGAGTTTTTTTGGAGAGTAATGGATATGAAAGTGAGAAAATAGTTCATAGGGTCGAGAGGAAGAAGGGAATAAAACTAACAGAAAAGGAGAAAGGGTGGAAAGTGACATATACGAATATTAATGGAATAGTTTCATCGTAGATAGAGTTAACGACTATTTGAGAGACAAAGAACCTGATATTGTGGGGCTGACGGAAACTAAGTTGTGACTCAATTGAGTTGGTGGGGATTGGAGAAGGTGCAAACAACATATGGAGGAGAGACAGAAAGATAAAACAGGGAGGAGGTGTGATGTTAATGGCTAAAAAAGGCATTAGGGTGGAGGAGGTAACTGAGGCTGAAGGCTTGACAGAGGTGTTGAAAGTGAAAATTGTGGGTGCTGAAGGAAGAAGGAGGCATTATGTAGTGGGGTATGTGCCCCCATGAACAAGCGTATGGGGTTGCGGGAATATAAACATATGATACAAGAGACGGTGAGTTGCAAGGATGAAATGTTGAGGGCGTGTGAGAGAATACTTATAATGGGTGATTTCAACTGCATGGAGGTGGAATGGGAGGATTGGGAGACGCAGGGAGCAGACGAGTCGTGGGGAGGAAGACTACTGCAACTGGCAGTGGAACATGTGCTGACTCAGTGGATCAAGGAACATACCAGATTCGGGAAAGAAGGCGAGGCATCAAGACTAGACCTGGTGTATATTTAGTAAGGCGCCGGAAATAATAGAAAATCTTAACGTAGATTGTCCAATAGCGAAGAGTGACCATAAGGTTGTGGAATTTGAAGTATCAGAAAAGAAAACGATTGACCGAAAAGAAAATCACAAAATTGGGAGAAGCAACTACTGTGACTTTGTTAGCATGAGAACCTTTTTTGAAAATGCAAATTGGAGTGGGCTGTTCAAAGCCAAGAGTACACAGGATAAGTGGGAGGCGTTTTTAAAGCTATACAAGGAAACCGAAAATAGATATGTCCCAAAGGTAACCAAAAAGGATGTTGGTAAAAAGGAGTGGTTTAACCAGAGATCCGAGATAGTTAGAAAGAGAAAAGAGGAAGCTTGGAAGGGATGGAGGAAACGAAGAAGAATTAACTCGTGGAACGATTTCAAACAAGCAAGGAATGGATATACAAAGATTAGAAGAGAAGAAAAAAGGAAATATGAAAAATATATAATCGACAAGTGAAAAGACCTACCCAAACTATTTTATAGACGTGTGAACGGCAAATTAAAGAATAGAGAAAAAATCGATAAACTGAAAATGGATGAAACCACATATGAGGACCCAGCAAAGATGGCAGAGGTGATAAATAACAGCTTCCATAGAATTTTACAAAAGAGGAATTTGTACAACCCCCGGGCCAAGAAAAAGGAAGGGTTATGCAAAAGATTCAGTTAACGGTGCAGGAGGTCAAAGAAAGTTTGAACAAATTGGATGTAAGAAAGGCGACGGGGCCGGATGGAGTATCAGCGTGGAACTTGAAAGAATGTAGTGATCAACTTGCAGAGAAACTGCACTCCATAATATGTGCCTCTCTGAGTGAAGAAAAGGTACCACAAGATTGGAAGAGAGCAAACATAGTACGGTACCGATTTTTAAGGGAGGCAAGAGAGCGGACCCATTAAATTACAGACCGGTATCACTCACTAGTGTGGTTGCGAAGGTATGTGAGACTGGTTAAAACAGGTGGCCGGATTTCTTAGAAAGTGAAAATTATATCGGATTTCCATCGAGAGAGAGAGAGAGAGAGAGAGAGAGAGAGAGAGTGCACACGTTCACACGTGAATGCTGATGAAGGAGCGGAACATCAAAGTCTCGACTCTAGATAATACGCCTCGTCTTCTCTCTGGTGTTATTATTTTGTAGTGATATCGTGGTTTAACATGTGTTACATACACATGCTACATTTATTTTCACCTCTTAATTATGGATAAAGCCTCTCTTACACTTCCTGAATAGCAGTGAACCTCTCCGCCACTCACAGCCGAACACGACGAACATCGTTTATTCACAACAACACTTGAGTAGCACTACTGCGACGTTGCCGGTTGGAGGGAAGGCTTACCACAGTGGGTACAGGAACTCATTTCCGCAAATGTACCAGGAACATCAACAGCTCTCTCCTCCTGAATTTTGCAAAATCCAGAAAGTTGAGAATTGCGGGTTCCTGGTACCAGAGACCAGAGCTGCACCGCTGGACTTGATATAGCGATGCCGGAGGTGTAGCTAAGGAGATCGACCACATTCTCATAAATACTCGTTGGAGGATCCTTCAGAAATGCAGGGTTTACCGGAGTGCTGCGTTATTTGCAACTGACCATAGGCTTGTTGTTGCAACACTCAAGCTTCATGTTAGGTCAAAAAGAATCTCGAGATGCAACACTACTGTGTTCCATCTCGAGAGGCTGAAGGACCTGGCATGTGCTCAGGAGTATGCAGTGACGGTCTCAAATCGGTTCGATGTGCTCAGCACCCTGGAAGACCCTGTAGAACTGTGGAATACCTTCAAACGTAAGACTCTGCAAGATGCCGAGGAGTGCACTGGAGAGCGCCCGAGATCTAGGAGTGCCTTTGCCTCGGTGGAGACGTTGGATAATATTGAGGAGAGTCGCGCTGCCAGACTTGCTGGGAAGCGGGATCAATACAGGGCTCTGTCGCGTAGGACTAGAGCTCTCCTGAGGAGAGACAAGGAGAGGTATGTCAGGAGTCTCGCTGAGGAAGTCGAGGGCCATTTAAATGCGAATGACCCCCGACCTGCTTATCGAGCCGTGAAGATGCTCCGCTCCAAGTCTCCCTCTTATTAGGTGAGCACTATCCGAACAGCTGACGGCTGCCTCGTGTCTTACATGAATGGGCAGAGGGCACGTTGGGCTGAGAACTTTGAGCAGCTGTACATGGTGGACTCTCCACGTCGGCAGCTTCCAGTTGCTGGGTTACAAGTGGTGGATGCTGACCCACCCATTGACGAAAGCTCATCCTCTCTGGTTGAGGTCAAAGAGGCTGTGGCTAAGTTGAGGGGTGGGAAGGCACTTGGCATGCTGTCCGGATCTTCAATCAACCTTAACTTCAGCAACTTCGGTCAAGAGGAGCACCGGGAGGCAGCATGGGCCATACATCACGCCAGCCACCATAAATAAAATTAGCTTGCGACACTAACAGGCTGGGGCCGTCTATAACGCCCCTCAAAAAACCCTACCGGCGCTACAGACAGCACAAACAAGTGTAGCAAATCTGAGCCATTCCAGTGGAAAACAAGTTCGCGGTCCTCGGCCTGTGTTTCTGGAGTGATGGGAGGAAATGTTGTGGGCAGCCCGGCGTGGCGATAAATCTCATCAATGTATTTTAGTCTATCCGATCCTGATCTGCGCATGCGCAGAACCCAATGTTTACTATCACAGAGTGTTGATATTAGTTTGTCCAGGCAAGATGGCGGCAATAAAGCATGCTAGTTTTTATGAGAGAATGGCCAAATTCCAGGATGACATTCAAGGGTTATCACATTTATCACATTTACCGACATACAAGGTGTATAGGTTATCACATTTATTACATTTACCGACATACAAGGGGTATAGGTTATTACATTTATTACATTTACCGACATACAAGGGGTATAGGTTATCACATTTATTACATTTACCGACACACAAGGGGTATAGGTTATCACATTTATCACATTTACCGACGTACAAGGGGTGCAGGTTATCTCACCAATCACATTTACCGACGTACAAGGGGTGCAGGTTATCTCACTTATCACATTTACCGACACAGGGGAAGGTGGGGCAAAACGGCACCCTTAAGGTTTCACTCCAGATTTTGCATTAATTTTGTAGTATATTCAGAGATAGCTGGTGTTTTTGCAATCTTTATTCATCATTAAACAAAATAAACTCTCTTTGGAAGAACTACTCATGAATTAAAAGAATAAAATAGCCACAAGTGGACCATTTTGTACAACGGTCGGGGCAAAACGGACTTCACGTATGGGGCGAAATGGCCCACATATGGAAATGCTTGGTAACATGCCAAACATACGTTTTGACAGATAATCACATTAGAAAGATTACTTAACAAAACTAAAATAATCTAGTTCTTATTCCATTAGAAAACAATTGCTCTTAGGCTCAGTAGCATGAACAACAATGAATTCCATATGAAAAGTGATATTACCTTCCTGAACATCAAGTTCTTATTCCATTACAAAAATAAATGATCTGTGGCTCAATAGCATGAACACCAATGAACTCTCATGAAACTACTCACAAGTGAAAGTGAAATTACCTTTCTGAACATAAAAGTTCTTAATGCATTACAAAAATAATTGTTATTTTGCTCAATAGCATGAACATCATGAACTCACAAACGAAAAGTGACATTACCTTCCTGAACATAAAATTAATATTCATATAAAAGAAACAGAGAACACTTTGTCCTTATCTTTGTTCAGTGAAGTTGTGAGTTAATTAGCAGCAATAAATAATTATTATTGTTAAGTGGGCCGTTTTGCCCCAAGGGCAATGAATATGTTAACAACAATCTCAGCGGAACAATGGCGGTGCAGAAAAATGTTTCAGTAGTCAGACTCATGCACAGAGTAATACCAAAGAATCATGCAATAACACATGAAATTATGAGTCACAGTACTCCTATAAACACGATTTTATCAGACCCTTACCAATAGATCAGCTGGTGATAAAATATTCTGGGATTTTTCACACACAAACAAACGACGGCGTCCAAACTTGCCCCGATGTTGCAGCTGACTAATGAGCCGAGGAGTAAGTCCATATCATTATCAATAGCTGGCAGAAGCTAAAAACACAGAAAACGGGGTGGTCCATATTACCCACCTATGCCATTTTGCCCCACCTCCCCCTACAAGTGGTGCAGGTTATCTTATTTATCACATTTACCGACATACAAGGGGTGCAGGTTATCTCATTTATCACATTTGCTGACATACAAGAGGTGCAGGAATCAACTTACATATTTCACGCATTTTCCAAATTCAAAACATACGTCATCATTTACTTTCATAAAAAACAAATATAAACTCGGGTGGGACAGATCACAATAAGTAAGCGAGAAAAGACATGGTACCGTGCCGAAAATATTCCGCCCTGTGTATGTAAACAAAGTCCGCGCATGCGCAGATCAGGATGGGATGTTCACCCATAGCGGATCGTTGGCAACACTGCTTACATCACAATGGCCGCTTCCCCGCTCCAACCAAAACAAATGTAGGCTATGCCTTTTCACTGGTGTTCTAATGCGATTCTGTTGATTTCTCGACCTCATTTGAAATGCATATTAGTCGATTTCATGCTCCCCCACCCAAAAACCCCGTGTTCCCACAGGTCCCCAAAGATCGTTTAGGGAAGGGGATAGGCATAACTTGAAAAGAGGCATAACTCGAAAAGTAGACATTTGCGACGGAAATGAGGAACAAAATCACGGAATTCTCTACATCTATCAGCAGAAAAACATGAAACACGTGAGAAAATCGTTCGTTGGGTGAAACCGTAAATTGACCAAAAAAAGTTACTGCAAAATAATAGCAGTTTTCTTAAATGCATAATAATAACTTAGTATTCGTAGAGGCAAAGTAATGGCTTAGTTTCATAAATGCAAACGAATCGCTTAGTATTCTTAAATGCAAAATAATAACTTTGTAATTCAATTCAATTCACAATAGCCTACTAGTTTCCTAAATGCGCCGGCTGGCATGGTCGATGACGTCATTACATAACATTGTCAAGCGAGAGTTAAATGGTTTCATCATTATATATTTTTAGATCATATCAGAATATTTGTGCAAGTTATCAATGTTTTCGTCGTATTTTCTTAGGGAGGACGTTGCAGGAATGAATACAACATTTATTCAAATGCATAACAGCCTTGTAAACAACTTTAGCTGTCCTTGACTAAATTTGAACGAAATGTAAAAAGAGACATTTTCCTCCACAAATTACAAACTTGTTATCAGTGTGCACAACTGACAAATTCATATATAATAAATTATGGAGAGTGTATATGTAGTGACATATCTGAACATTAGCCTCTTTCCATGCGGTGTATATATTTTAAAGTCAGGGCCGGTGAACGAAACTCAGTGGACAGTGTGTCATCACTTGTGTACCACGATTGTACAACAGTAGTTTTCCTGGGTTATTGGTCATGGAGATCCCTGACTTTAGGCACTGTAAAGCCAAAGACAGGGAGGGGATGGTAGCTGGGGTAGTGCTAATTGCCATTTGAGCTATGTAAAAAAGCAACGAAAAGGGGGGGGGGGGGTGAAAAGGGGCAGTATACACGATTTGCCGTTTCTGTTGTAACCGACGGTGGAATTTACGAGCTCACATAACTATACACGGAAGGAAGTACTCTTGTAGATGATACAATCCTTTCACTTTCTTATTCCAGAAACATCAGTACAAACCTCTTGTGCTGCTACGAGGCAACCCACGGAAGTACTTACCAGGAATCGGTGTTCGGTCCCTCAGGCTGCCCCTCCGTCGCTGCGTCAATCTGGGTTACACGCGACACAATAACTGGTCACATGCGTTCGGAAGAGTATTTAGGAGCCTCAAAGGGTACGTGATGGTTACACTTATGACAGGGCACGCGCCACTACCGCCGGACTCCTCATATGTGAGCTCCGTCACCTCAGGCAGCCGTGTGAGCTCCGTCACCTCAGGCAGCCGTGCGCCACCCTGCAGTGTTGCCACCGGCCGTTGGGGTAGACTCCCTGGGACAAGGTTACCCGAGGTCTCCTCAGAATAGTATACTCAGTATGACTTGATTAACGATGAGTGAAGGGTATTTGCTTTGGAGACTATTTGAGAAAATATCACCCGCTAAGAGTTAAAAAGTAAAGTTGATTATGGCGGAATCTGAAAACTTTCCATCGCCTATAGATGACTGAACTTCTGTTGGAGAAACAAGCAATGAAACCTACTCGTCCCCGGATCCGATGCGCGTTAACAAACAACGTCGTTGTCTGAGAATTACAATGCATTTCTTATACATTTTTATTTTCTTGAAAATGAAGTTTACGAAGATTCAAAACAATTACTTCCTTAAACGCTGAGCTGCATACACAAAACAAAGCAAATATTACAAGTGTAAACACAAGATTTACTCATGCCCGTTAAGTGCTAGCTTCGTGCCTACGTGTGGAGCACTGCCACCACTAGTGGAGGGGTACAGTGGAAGTGATGCAACATCTTGTCAGGATGACACGACAGTGTAGCGCAAGTCATATGCAACCCTTACCTCCCATAATGGAGGCTCGTTACTCTTCATAAATTATTATACCTACCGTTCGTGATTTCCCTCAGTTTAGTGAGGACATACAGGTCAGTAGACGGATGATTTGCTCTCTCTCTCTCTCTCTCTCTCTCTCTCTCTCTCTCTCTCTCTCTCTCTCTCTCTCCACCGCCCACCCCACACGCCAGGCCCGTCGGGTTATCAATTTTTTCCCGTCCGCTGCTGATTGTTAATAAAAATCTTGACTTTGGAAATAAGCGAGATACGAGCATTTTCAATTTAGATCTGTTTGCTTGAATTACACTGTACGTGTGTGTGTGTGTGTGTATGTGACTGAGGACTGAATATATTTTTTGGCTCGGAGCTCCTAGTTAGGGGGAAGTGGGGTAAGATGAACCACTTTTTAGATTTTTCGACCTGGGGTCTTCCCTGGTAACGTGACCCTGTCTCTGTCAGTGTTCATTTGAGCAGCTGTCATTTACCTTTAACCATAAACAAAATTGATATTCTCCTGATAAGGCTTTCACCTTTTTAAAGCCTTTAAAAAAGAGGAGTAGGTAGGAGGACACCTACCGAACGGGCGTGAGCTACTCCCGGTGAGAATATATGGGAAGCGAGGAGGGTGCTGAAGCCCTTCAAAGACCCTTCCCATGTCCTCATTAACCGTTTCCCTTTTGTCTCATCAACACCAGAGAGCAATTCAGCATGCTTTCTAAAGACAGTTCCTCTCTCTTTCTACACCACACTACATTCACAAAACACACAAGTTTTCCCAAAATTCAAAATTCAACATGGCGAAAATAATAATAACTGCCTCGACGTCCCCGCCTGGGGGGGGGGGGACCATAAATTCCCCCAGGGAGGACTCCCCTTCTGGCTGCCGATTTGCGAGGTGTCCTGATAACTCCTCGAACCTCCTCCTTATCAATTTCTGCAACATTCGCGGTCTCCGTTCTAATTTTCATTCTGTGGAACACCATCTCTCCTCCTCTAAACCTCACCTTCTCTTCCTCACCGAAACACAGGTTACTGAGGCTACTGACAGCAACCTCTACTCTGTTCCCTCCTACTATCTCTATCCTAAATTTCAAGCCAAAGCTGGATGTTGCGCCTACGTACGCAACGACATCACTTGCTCTCGTGCCCACGACCTTGACTCTTCTGAATTTTCCACCATCTCGCTAAGACTTCATTGTCATTCTATTACTAAATACATCTGTGCTGTTTATCTCTCACCTAACTCTACTAACTATGTAAAACTCTTCGACTATTTGAACTCTAAAGTGGAGCGTATCATGACCCACTCTCCCTTCGCTGAAATCTCCATCTTGGGAGATTTCAATGTTCACCACCAGCTTTGGCTTTCATCCTCTTTCACTGACCAGCCTGGTGAACAAGCCTGCAACTTTGCTCTCCTCAACGACCTAGAGCAGTTGGTTCAGCACCCTACTCGTATTCCCGACCGTCTTGGAGACAGGCCCAACATTCTAGACCTCTTCCTTACCTCTAGTCCTTCTGCTTACTCTGTCAAACTCTTCTATCCATTGGGTTCCTCCGATCATAACCTTATTTCTGTATCCTGTCCTATCGCTCCTGTACATCCTCTGGACCCACCGAGGAGGCGATGCTTCTGGCATTTTGCTTCAGCTCGGTGGGACGACCTGAGGATGTACTTTTCCGATTTCCCGTGGAATGATTACTGCTTCCAGGAGAGAGACCCCTCTGTGTGTGCTCTGCGCATCACAGAGGTGATTGTCTCTGGAATGGAGGCATACATTCCACGTACTTTCTCTACTCCTCATGCTAAAAGGCCTTGGTTTAATCACGCTTGTTCTCGTGCTATTAAAGATAGAGAGGCAGCTCACAAAAGATTCCAGAGCCTTTGAACTCCCACTAACTTTGATCTATACATTTCAGCCCGGAATCGTGCCAAATCTAGTCTCCGACTTACCAAAACTTCTTTTATAAATAGAAAATGTCAACACCTTGCTTCTTCTAATTCTTCCCGTGACTTCTGGCATCTAGCCAAAAATATCTCTTCCAATTTCACTTCTTCCTCTTTCCCTCCTCTCCTTAACCCTGACGGCAGCACTGCCGTCTCATCTGTCTCTAAGGCTGAACTCTTCGGTCAAACTTTCTGTAAGAACTCCACCTTGGACGAATTTGGGCATATTCCTCCTACTCATCCCCCCTCTGATTCCTTTATGCCTGTTATTAAGATTCTTCTTAATGATGTTTCGTATGCCCTCTATGGCCTCAACTCTCAGAAGGCTTATGGACCTGATGGAATGCCTCCTATTGTCCTTAAAAACTGTGCTTCTGTGGTGACACCCTGCCTGGTCAAACTCTTTCGTCTCTGCCTATCAACATCTATCTTTCCTTCCTGCTGGAAGTATGCCTTTGTACAGCCTGTGCCTAAGAAGGGTGACCGCTCCAATCCCTCAAACTACCGCCCAATAGCTTTACTTTCATGTCTATCTAAAGCTTTTGAATCAATCCTTAACCGGAAGATTCAAAAGCACCTTTCCACTTCTAATCTTCTATCTGATCCCCTGTATGGGTTCCGCAAGGGGCGTTCTACTGGCGATCTTCTTGCTCTCTTAACTGACTCTTGGTCATCCTCTCTTAGCAGTTTCGGTGAAACTTTCTCTGTTGCGCTAGACATATCGAAAGCCTTCGATAGAGTCTGGCACTAGTCTTTACTTTCTAAACTGCCCTCTTTCGGATTCTATCCCTCTCTCTGTTCCTTTATCTCTAGTTTCCTTTCCGGCCGTTCTATCTCTGCGGTGGTAGACGGTCACTGCTCTTCTCCTAAACCTGTCAACAGTGGCGTTCCACAGGGCTCTGTCCTATCACCCACTCTCTTCCTGTTATTCATCAATGATCTTCTTTCCATAACAAACTGTCCTGTCCACTTGTATGCCGACGACTCCACTCTGCATTATTCAACTTCTTTCAATAGAAGACCATCAAAACAGGAAGTACACAACTCCAGACTGGAGGCTGCAGAACGCTTAACCTCAGACCTTGCTATCATTTCCGATTGGGGCAGAAGGAACTTTGTGTCCTTCAATGCCTCAAAAACTCAATTTCTCCACCTATCAACTCGACACAATCTTCCAAACACCTATCCCCTATTCTTCGGCAACACTCAGCTGTCACCTTCTTCAACACTAAACATCCTCGGTCTATCCTTAACTCAAAATCTCAACTGGAAACTTCATATCTCCTCTCTCGCTAAATCAGCTTCCTCGAGGTTGGGCGTTCTGTATCGTCTCCGCCAGTTCTTCTCCCCCGCGCAGTTGCTGTCCATATACAGGGGCCTTGTCCGCCCTCGTATGGAGTATGCATCTCATGTGTGGGGGGGCTCCACCCACACAGCTCTTCTGGACAGAGTGGAGGCTAAGCCTCTTCGTCTCATCAGCTCTCTTCCTCATACTGATAGTCTTCTACCTCTTAAATTCCGCCGCGATGTTGCCTCTCTATCTTCTATCGATATTTCCACGCTGATTGCTCTTCTGAACTTGCTAACTGCATGCCTCCCCCCCTCCCGCGGCCCCGCTGCACACGACTTTCTACTCATGCTCATCCCTATACTGTCCAAACCCCTTATGGAAGAGTTAACCAGCATCTTCACTCTTTCATCCCTCACGCTGGTAAACTCTGGAACAATCTTCCTTCATCTGTATTTCCTTCTGCCTATGACTTAAACTCCTTCAAGAGGAGGGTATCAGGACACCTCTCCTCCCGAATTTGACCTTGTTTTTGGCCACCTCTTCTGACTCTTTTATGGGAGCAGCGATTAGCGGGCTTTTTTTTTATTATTGTTTTCTTTTTTGTGTGCCCTTGAGCTGCTTTCTTTGTTGTAAAAAAAAAAAAAAAAAAAAATTGAAAACTCCCTCGATTTCATCACCGTCGATTACGTCGACTCTTGCGACATATCTTTGTGTGGTTCCCTTCATGCTATGAATGTTCACTACCACGAAACCGCCTTCCATTAACTCGTCATCCGATATATCGTCATCAGAATCTTGTGTAAGCGAATCCATGGTCTCGCATACATCGTCCTCACTATCACCATCCGAAGTGGCATTATAGATGCTGACTTATGTCTCTTACCAAACAAATTCTTCACAATTTCTTTATTCGCCTTGGCGGCCTATTTTTCTTCTCTCTCTGCTGCTACTTCATCCCGGACTGGCTTATCAGTCAGTATTTTTGTGGCCCTTTTCTTTTCTTTCTTTCTTCTTTTTTCCATCGTCTAATGCAGCGGAGGCCCTTTTCATCACATCGAGGGGTACAGGGGCCCGGCCCGTTTTTCTGATGTACTTTCGCGGCATCTGATATCAAACAGATTACAATGAGGATTAAAAATAATCATTCACACATGATGGGTAAGATGAACTGATGGTTCATCTGTCCCCAAACTTAAAGGTTCATCTTACCCCTCCGCGGCCATTTTGAATGAATCGTTTGTAAATATGTTAATACAAACCGTTACCATCGAAAACATGGACAGAAGAATTATCAAATACTAAACTAATCACCAGCAATTTGCAACAAAAGAAAGACTAACGGGTAGGCGGTGGCCGAACTGGTAGCGTACTGGGCTCACATTCACCGCGTGATGGACGACGCGGGTTCGAATCCCCACGCTACCACTCGGATTTTTCAGTCACCGCCGAGTGGCTTAAAACTACCCACATGCTGTCCTGAAGACCACCCATCAACCCGGACTCTAGAGGAAGCCGTCCAAGCGAATCAAGAACGAGTTCCGGGGGGCAGCATGAGCCAATGCAAGATGGCGCCACTATAAACATTCGCCTGCGCCAGAACGGGCTGGGCCAACCATCAGGCCCCACCTGGAAGAAGCCTTGGGCCGACCATCAGGCCCCAACAGGAAGATGCCTACCCGCGCAACAGGCAAACGACGTAAAAAAAAAAAAAAAAAACATACCAGAGTAATTGACGATATTCTCAGCTTCCAATATTTTACTTTTCAATGGAAGAAACATTTTTTGCTGTAAAATTTGTTCATGTAACATGAAACTTTCGTGGCGGTCGTGACCAACTGTCAAAAGTCGCGTGGTGGACGCAGACATGTCCCCGAACGGCCAAGAACAGGCAAGAAAGATGCCGAACTTGTTCGCGACACTGGATGACTTGCATATTCGCGC
The DNA here is from genome assembly GCF_024679095.1 of Eriocheir sinensis. Lineage (NCBI taxonomy): Eukaryota > Metazoa > Arthropoda > Malacostraca > Decapoda > Varunidae > Eriocheir > Eriocheir sinensis. The sequence goes on along the minus strand of NC_066531.1, from coordinate 12,931,140 downwards.
ACATTCATGAGCCAAAATTCGGCAGTGTATTTGGGGCTGAAGTTTCATGTTGCATGAAAAATTCGCGGCCGTTCGCCGAATGTGCACGAATGCAAAATGGACGCCGAATTGTTGCAGACAATTCGGCGTCCGATTCGCGGTGTTCGGCGAATTGTCGCCGAATTTTGACCGTTGAAATTTAAATTTTATTGGCAAATTTGTCGCCGACATGTCGCCGACTATTCGGGGACATGTCTCCGACATGTCGCCGAATGGCCAAGACTATTCGGGGACATGTCCCCGAATATTCGGCGAATAAATCACGACATGGCAAACGGGTCGCGGTGGGAGGTGTACACGGGGGTCTATCTATCTATCTATCTATTTATGGATTATCTCTCTCTCTCTCTCTATATATATATATATATATATATATATATATATATATATATATATATATATATATATATATATATATATATATATATATATATATATATATATATATACGGAATAAAATACTATAATAATAAAAAGTAAACAAGACAATATGAAAAACAAGAAGAATCATGGATATGTAAAATAGGTATGAAACTAACATTTTCATTTATTTCATAATTAATTTACTATTTATTACTTTATTTATCTCTTAATATCATTATTCCGCCATTATTTAACCTTTGTTTCATTTTCAGTTACTTAGATTTATTTCTTCTTTCAGTTACTGGTTTGTTTACTGATATTACGTAAACATTCATTCATTCTAAAATATTTGTAGGAAAGTAAAACAAAAACAAGTCACATTTATACATTTTATTACACATACTATCATACATATTACTACACATATTACCACGCATGGTATTTACTCGCCCACAATTCTGTCCTGTCAGGCCACTGCTCCCCGGGTGATGTAGTAGTCCATGAGGTAGGCGCGGATTCCCGTGCTCTTGTATGCCACATGGGCATCAGATGATCAGCTGTCAGAAATCTTGGCACTGTCGGAGAATTGTCCCCGACATGTCGCCGACACTTCGGGGACATGCGAAGACAATTCGGAGACTTGCCGCCAGTTATTGCGCGACAAAAAAAAAAACGTTAACATTTCAGATTTTGAGCTCGGCGACTTGGACGCCGAATAGTCGGCGACATGTCTCCGAACTGTCCCCGAATTGTCTTGAGTATTCGCCGACATGTCGCCGAATGGTCACGAACTGTAAGAATCTTGGTCATGTCGGCGAACCGGTCGCTGAATTTTTTCACGAACTCATTCGGCGTCAAGTTCGTGGCCAAAATTCGGCAGTGTATTTGGGGCTTAAGGCGTCTCCTAGAAGTGATAATCAAGACTAAATCAACTTAGAGAGCCTGCCACCAACATCAGCTGCCACCAAATATCATTCATATCGGGCCTACTTAGCAGTGCAGCAGTGGTCCGGAAATGAGCTGGCACCTACTGAATGGGGATGGAAAGTACAAGATGGAAGGTTGCTTCCAGTTGCAACAGACCAACCTGTGCCACCTGATCGGGTGTTGCGAGTGATCTCATGTGGGTGCATAATAGGATGTGGAAAAAATGCAGTTGTTACAGAGCTGGGCTATTTTACACTGAGATGTGCTCCTCGTGTATTGGGAGGACATGTAACAACAGCCAATCCATAGATTCAGATGAGGGTTGAAACTATAATTGTGCTGTAATAGTTATGACATAAATGTACTCACATTTGGTACTTGCCAGACTGGATCAATGGTTTCTTTGTTGTATTATTTGCTTCTTGATATATATGCTGTATGGATATGCCTTTCTATGTATTGTATGTTTCACAGTTTGTAGCGGTTAGCATTAAACTAAAATTGGATTTCGTTAATTTAATCTTGTGCCCTTTTTGTGAGCCAGATTACTTATGGTAGTTCTGCAATTTGGCAGAATAATTTCTTGAGACAGCACATGGTTATTTTGAAAGTAATGCTTGGATTGAATTTCGAACGGTATATTTACACTCCTTGCCCACAAAAACATGGGGTTAGACCCCAAAATAATCTCTCTCTGATGAATAGTAACAAAGTTATTACATTTTTAGTGTCTTTCTGGTGTCTGGTCGACTCATCAGCGGTCATCTTGGATTGTGAATTTTCCACAGCCTGGATTTTAGGGGACTTTGTACCATGTTACTAGATAGATTTCCTGAAAAAAATCAGCTTTCTACATTTTTTTCCCGGTTCACCACTAATGCTACTGGGCTATTAGAAGTATAGGCTATTTTGCAATTAGGAATACTAAGCTATTATATTGCATTTAGGAATAAAGGCTATTATTTTGCATTTAGGAATACTAAACTATTATTTTCCATTTAGGAAAACTAGGCTATTTTTTTGCATTTACGAATACTAAGCGATTATTTTGCATTTATAAAACTAGGTTATAATGTTGCATTTAAGAATACTAAGTTATTATTTTGTATTTATTTAAGAACACTAGGCTTATTTTGCAGTAACTTTTTTCTTAAGCGAAGTAATTTTCTCTCTCTCTCTCTCTCTCTCTCTCTCTCTCTCTCTCTCTCTCTCTCTCTCTCTCTCTCTCCACTTCAGGAATTCCACCTACAACACTGGTTTCCTCACATCCTTAAAAAAATACCACCATCTCTTTTATAAATTCTTCGTGGACTTATGAGTGAATAATGTATTACAGATAGCTGTAGGATATGTATGGGGAATAGTTGTAATTATTGCACGCTGGCACCTCAGTCAGTCATTCGCCACGGCGCCAGCCTCTTGCCAAGGAGTAGTCACTGCGCTCCTCACTTTGTACCATCTTCCTCGGCTAACAAGGATCTACTAACTGACCCTGTGTTTCTGTGACCCCTCCAACACCTCAAGGACGTCGGGTCACACACAACGGGTCATCCTGAGGACTCCAGGACCTCTACACACATGGCGCAGACGAGTAACGCCGGGGACAAGATGGACGCGGGACGAGCTTGAGGCGGCACACGACCGGGCAGAAGAGAAGACAGTGTAGTGCGTGCAGTGCAGTGAAGTGTCGTGTTGTGAGCAGTGTAGTGGTGCCGTGTCATTGGCCGTGGTTTATTGAGTGGTAAACTGGGAGACGGAACCCTGCCTCTCAGTACCGCAGCGGGCCGTAACATACCCGCTCTCTGGGGAGGCAGCAAGGCCACTGGTGTAACTCCGTGACTGCCCGCGGCGCTTGGGAGCGCTGCCCGCGGTAGCTGGCCCCCCTCCCCCACACCACTCGCCACCACCACTGCTGCTCAAGGTCATTAAAGCCCACACACACTGACACTTCCCAGCACGTACTCACTAAGACACACACTTTTCACAACTGCACTGCCCTCGACGACTCAAGACTACACCCTGCTATAGGCGTGGCGCCCAAAACACTTCGCTATGCCTGGCAAGAAAAAGAAGACCCAAAAGGAGGAAGAGGAGGCGACATCAGCTGATGTCCCAGCAGCAGCAGCGGCATCCCCAACCACAGAGGCCAAAACAATGTTGCCAACGCCCCAACCTCCCGCCTCCACGGACATCGTAGCCCTTCTACAGTGGATGGAGGAGCGACGAGCAGAGGACGAGGCCAGACGGCGTCGGGATGAGGACCAGCGCCGTCAGGATGAAGAGGAACGTCGCCGTCAGGAAGAGGAACGTCGGCGCTTGGAGGATGAACGTCGTTTGGAGCGTGAACAGCGACGTGCGGAGGAGGAAGCTGCGCGTTTTCGTGACCTCATCACACAACTGTGTACACAGCGCACCTGCCCCAACACCACCGAGCCAGACGACGGGACCCGACTCCCCTCATACCGCCATCCTCACCTCGCCCACGCAGCCACCCCCACCAAAGGCAGTCGTGAACCCCCCACCGACCCTCCATCCAGATGTAACTTTTCAAGCCTTCAAAGAATGGAGACGCAAGTGGGTGGACTATTCTACGATGGTGGACCTACCAAGCTTGCCAGTCAACAAGCAGCTCATTCAGCTACGTATGTGCCTCTCGTCTGATATCCAACAAACCTTGCAGCATAAACTCCACATCTCTCCAGACGACGCAACCCCTGTCAAGGACGTCCTGGACAAACTGGAGACACACGTGAGGACTCAAACCAACGAGGCGCTGCGACGGCAGGAGCTCTTCAGCTGTAAACAGGCGGCAGGCGAGACATTTAATGCCTTCTACCTCAGACTCAAGAACGCAGCTCAGGCCATTGAAATATGTAAAGGCAAATGCAAGGACTGCGAGGAGACACAGCTGAAGCAAGTCATCCTGATGGGAGTGCGAGACAACGAGCTCGTAGAACGCCTCATCGCCCTCGAGCCCACAAGCACTTTGGACGTCTTTGTGGAGAAATGCTACGCGTACGAGGCCACACGCACTACTGCATCAGCCATTTCAGCACCTCCAGCCAACGTGAGAGCCACGTCCAGGTATAAACAGGACAAGGCCAAACTCCACAAGTCTACTGTCAAGCCACCGGACTCCCCCTGCAACAGCTGCGGTCGCCTTCATAAGGATCAACGGTGCCCAGCAGCAGAGTCGGTGTGCAATGACTGTGGAAAGAAAGGACATTGGGCCAAGACAGTAAGATGCCCAGCCAAGAAAGCCACTTGCAGAATCTGTGCACAGGCAGGACATTTTGACCAGTGTTGCCCGACCAACAAAAAGAAACATCCTCAAAAGCAGAAGGGCAAGCAGCCTCCTCACGCCAGCACAGGGACAACACGACCTTCTAGCAGCTCCAGCAACACATCCAGTCAGCGTCCTAGCCACATTAAGAGGGTGAGCTCTTCCTCACGAACAAGAACTCAATCTCCACAGCCTATCAGCGTCACCATCTCCTATGGCAACGTGTCGGGAACCCTACCAATGCTCCCTGACACTGGCGCTGATGTTACCCTCATTGGCCTGAATCACCTGCAACGCTTGGGCCTGTCTAGGCATGATCTCCAGCCCCCACCAGCAGCTAGACGCTACACAGCTGATGGCTCGGAAATGGCCCCGGCCATTGGCTCCTTCAAGGGGAAGATCACTTTTGCTGCCAAAACTACGACAACATGGATCGACGTACATGAAAAAGTGCCAACACCTTTACTGTCGTACCAGGATTGCAAGGAGCTGGCAATCATCTCAGAGGAGTTCCCGAGGCCCATCATCGAGGTGACACACGCCCACACTCTGCGTGGGGTAGACAGCAACACCAGCAACCCGGGGATGACACATACCCCAACACCTGACCCTACAGCTGCCCCACCCCCTCGCGTGGCACCAAACCCTCCGTTCACCAGTGACACCACCCCCTCGCAAGCTAAGGAATACTTGTTGAGGGAGTTCAGCGATGTACTGTTGACTAAGGAGGACCTCAAGACGAAGCCACTGAAGAAGATGACGGGACCACCCATGAAGATCCATCTGAGGGAGGACGCCAAGCCCTTCGCCATCCACACACCTCGTCTGATTCCCCTCGCATTCCGGGAGTCGGTGAAGGCCGAACTGGACGCAATGGTTGCCCAAGGCGTCATCACCCCTGCAGGCGAGGATCCATCTCCATGGTGTCACCCGCTAGTAGCTGTAGCCAAGCCCAACGGCGGTGTGAGGATCACCACGGACCTTTCAAAGCTCAACAGCCAAGTCTCACGCCCAGCGCACCCTTCTCCAACGCCCTTCGCAACAATCCGCAGTGTGGACCCGAAGGCGCGCTGGTACACAACAGCCGACGCCCTGTGTGGTTACTGGCAGATTGAATTGGCAGAAGAAGATCAACCACTAACCACCTTCATAAAACCATACGGCCGCTACCGCTACTGCCGTGGTCCTATGGGTTTCGTCGCAACAGGGGACGCGTTCTGCCTTCGGGGTGACATGGCACTACAGGGCATGACAAACCAAGTCAAGGTCGTGGATGATATACTTCTGTATGACGAAGACTACCTCACACACCTGCACCGTGTCCACGAGGTACTCTCCAGGTGCAGAAAACATGGGATAACCCTCAATGCAGACAAGTTCACCCTTGCAGCACCTCAAGTATCCTTCTGTGGGTACGTCCTCTCAGCGGAGGGCATTGCAGCTGACCCAGAGAAGATCAAGGCCATAATCGACTTCGCCACTCCTGCCAACCTTACAGACTTAAGGTCCTTCATGGGCCTAGTAAACCAGCTGGCGGAGTTCTCGCCAGAAATCTCCAGCGTTGCACAACCCTTACGCCCCCTAATGAGCCCCAAGCATACTTTCGTGTGGACACCTGACCACGATCAGGCTTTCCGAAGAGTGAAGGCGGCCCTCTCCAGTCCACCCATACTGGCAACGTTTGACCCCTCACTTCCTACCGTCCTGCAGACAGATGCGTCCCGGCTCAATGGCATAGGTTACGCCTTACTACAAGACCACGGGGGAGGACACTTCCGACTCATCCAGTGCGGCTCCAGATTCCTGACTGATGCTGAGACCCGCTACGCTACGATAGAGTTGGAGTTGTTGGCTGTAACCTGGGCTACATCTAAGTGCAAGTTCTACCTGTCAGGTCTGCAGCATTTCGAACTTGTCACTGACCACCGCCCCCTCATCCCGATCCTCAACAGCTACACTCTGGATGCGGTGGAAAACCCAAGACTACAGCGGCTGAAGGAGAAGTTGTCACCGTACCAGTTCTCAGCAAAATGGCGAGCAGGAAAGCAGCTCTGCATACCGGATGCCCTATCACGGTACCCAGTCAGCCACCCAAGCCATGAAGATAACATGCTGAGCAGTGAAACGAGCATCTCCATCCGCAACGTCGTAACACTCCATGCTGTACACACTCTCGCTGACTCTCCGAACCAAGCTGACGACAAGGTCATGGAGGACTTCCAGGCAGCAGCTCGCACCGACCCGTCTTACGTCAAACTGCTGGACTGTGAGGAATGGCTTCCCGACAAACAGGTATTCCTCCACAGCTCGCTGCTCCCATATTGGAAGGTGAGAGAAGACCTCTACAGCGATGGAGACCTAGTCTTGTATGGCGCACGCATCGTGGTTCCTGCTGCTCTACGCCGCACAGTCTTGGCCCGCCTGCACGATAGCCACCGCGGTGCGGAAGCCACCAAGCGACGTGCACAACAAACAGTGTTCTGGCCTGGCATCAACGCTGACATCAACACTGTCCGAGCATGAGCCTTGCCAGGTGCTTCAACCCAGCCAGCAGCAAGAACCCTCATGAACGACGACGACCCAAACAGGCCCTTCGAGTCCGTGTCGGCGGATTTCTTCTCAGTGGCAGGGAAGTCCTTCCTTGTCATTGCCGACCGCCTCTCTGGCTGGCCCGTCGTCATCCCATGTGGCCACGACACAACGTCTGCCGCAACCATACGCCAGTTCCGCTGCTACTTCCGCGACGTGGGCGTCCCCGTCCGTCTAAGAACTGATGGAGGACCCCAGTTCACCAGTCGTGAGTTCGCAGCCTTTCTGGATCGTTGGGGAGTCCGCCACGTCGTGACTTCTCCCCACTACCCGCAGTCTAACGGTCATGCAGAGTCAGCTGTAAAGTCCGTGAAACATCTCATCATGAAGGTGGCCCCAACCGGCAACATAGACTGCGAAGACTTCGACCGGGGTCTACTTGAACTCCGCAACACCCCAACCCACACCGGACGCTCTCCAGCTCAGGTACTCTATGGGCACCCCCTCCGCTCTTGTGTGCCTGCCCACCCTGAATCTTTCAAGAAGAAGTGGCAGGCCAGTACGGAGGCCTGCTACCGTCGCGCCGCCAAACGTGCCCAGGACGCCGAGGATCGCTACAACCAGCATGCCCGCTCCCTACCCCAGTTGAAAATAGGAGATCAGGTCCGTGTCCAGGATCCTGTGTCACTCCGCTGGGACAAGGTGGGCACCGTCATGGGAATCGGAAGATCACGCGACTACCACGTTAAGCTTCCCAGTGGCCGGGTGTGGTGGAGAAACCGCCGTTTCCTTCGGCCAGTGTACTTCCCCAGCGACATTCCAGCGACACCAGATGAGCCCAGCGCCCCACCTCCTCGTCGTCGGTCCGAGAGAATCCGCCAACGTCAGATGTCCGCTCAAGACTCCGCTATGAGCGTGTAGGGGGAAGGGAGGTGTAGGATATGTATGGGGAATAGTTGTAATTATTGCACGCTGGCACCTCAGTCAGTCAGTCAGTCAGTCGCCACGGCGCCAGCCTCTTGCCAAGGAGCAGTCACTGCGCTCCTCACTTTGTACCATCTTCCTCGGCTAACAAGGATCTACTAACTGACCCTGTGTTTCTGTGACCCCTCCAACACCTCAAGGACGTCGGGTCACACACAATGGGTCATCCTGAGGACTCCAGGACCTCTACACACAATAGCTATTCAAAACTGGTGTCTAATATAAGTAACAAGGAGCATGAAATTGGATAAGAGGTGAGGATAATAAGTATATATATATATATATATATATATATATATATATATATATATATATATATATATATATATATATATATATATATATATATATATATATATATATATAAAGTATATCTATAAATGCACTCACCGCGAAAGAAATCAGTCCGGAGATGCATTAGACTAATATTTTTAGTATCTCTCTCTCTCTCTCTCTCTCTCTCTCTCTCTCTCTCTCTCTCTCTCTCTCTCTCTCTCTCTCTCTCAAGCAACAGTGGCTTAAAAAGCAGAGACTGAGTGGGCAGAAGGGATGTTAGTGTCGTGTTTTAGCGGTGCTTAAATGTTTTATATATGTTATTGATACTAAAACGAACTGAAATGAAAATGTGACTTCATGGGTCTATGCGCATTACCAGTGGGGGGCTACATGCAAAATTTGGTTAGGCTGGGTAAAAAAAATAATAAAGTCAGGACGCCTTAATTTTGTTTTGAGAGTTTGCCCGCCTAATATTTAGGCGGTTCCACCGACATCCGTCAAGGATACAGAGTCTATGTCATGACCCAATATGAGTTAGTGTAATTTTCAGTTCATAAAATTACCTACCACTCCCTGCCTGGTCAAACTCTTTCGTCGCTGCCTGCCTATCAACATCTACCTTTCCTTTGCACAGCCTGTGCCAAAGAAGGGTGACCGTTCCAATCCCTCAAACTACCGCCCTATAGCTTTACTTTCCTGTCTATCTAAAGCTTTTGAATCAATCCTTAACCGGAAGATTCAAAAACACCTTTCTACTTCTAACCTTCTATCTGATCCCCAGTATGGGTTCCGCAAGGGGCGTTCTACTGGCGATTCTCCAAGACGGTCGGGAATACATGTAGGGTGCTGAACCAGCTGCTCTAGATCGTTGAGGAGAGCAAAGTTGTAGGCTTGTTCACCAGGCTGCTCAGTGAAAGAGGATGAAAGCCAAAGCTGGTGGTGAACATTGAAATCTCCCAAACTTTAGATTTTAGCGATGGGAGAGTGAGTCAAAATGTGCTCCACTTTAGAGTTCAAATAGTCAAAGAATTTTACAAAGTTAGTGGAGTTAGGTGAGAGATAAACAGCACATGTATTCAGTAATATAATGACAATGAAGTCTTAGCCAGATGGTGGAAAATTCAGAAGAAGCTAAATGACAAAAATGATTGCAACCTTGTGGCAGAGCTGGTTGCAAATATAAGATACACATTAGCAATGCTGGCAAACACGGGAGTGGTAGGTAATTTTATGAACTGAAAATTACACTAACTCATATTGGGTCATGACATAGACTCTGTATCCTTGACGGATGTCGGCGGAACCGCCTAAATATTAGGCGCGCAAACTCTCAAAACAAAATTAAGGCGTCCTGACTTTATTTTTTTTACCTAGCCTAACGAAATTTTGCATGTAGCCCCCCACTGGTAATGCGCATGGACCCATGAAGTCACATTTTCATTTCAGTTCATTTAAATATCAATAACATATATAAAACATTTAAGCACCGCTAAAACACGACACTAACATCCCTTCTGCCCACTCAGTCTCTGCTTTTTCAAGCCACTGTTGCTTGAGAGAGAGAGAGAGAGAGAGAGAGAGAGAGAGAGAGAGAGAGAGAGAGAGAGAGAGAATACTAAAATATTAGCCTAATGCATCTCGGACTGATTTCTTTCATGGTGAGTGCATTTATATATATATATATATATATATATATATATATATATATATATATATATATATATATATATATATATATATATATATTTTTTTTTTTTACTTATTATCTTTACCTCTTATCCAATTTCATGCTCCTTGTTGCTTATATTAGACACCAGTTTTGAATATCTATCTGTAATACATTATTCACTCATAAGTCCACGAAGAATTTATAAAAGAGATGGTGGTATTTTTTTAAGGATGTGAGGAAACCAGTGTTGTAGGTGGAATTCCTGAAGTGGAGAGAGAGAGAGAGAGAGAGAGAGAGAGAGAGAGAGAGAGAGAGAGAGAGATAATAACTTTATTAAAAAGTTACTGCAAAATAAGCCTAGTGTTCTTAAATGCAAAATAATATTATTCGTAAATACAACATTATAACCTAGTTTTATAAATGCAAAATAATCGCTTAGTATTCGTAAATGCAAAAAAATAGCCTAGTTTTTCTAAATGGAAAATAATAGTTTAGTATTCCTAAATGCAAAATAATAGCCTTGATTCCTAAATGCAACATAATAGCTTAGTATTCCTAAATGCAAAATAGCCTAGATTTCTAATAGCCCAGGAGCATTAGTGTTGAACCGGGAAAAAAATGTAGAAAGCTGATTTTTTCAGGAAATCTATTTAGTAACATGGTACAAAGTCCCCTAACATCCAGGCTGTGGAAAATTCACAATCCAAGATGACCGCTGATGAGCCGACCAGACACCAGAAAGACACTAAAAATGTAATAACTTTGTTACTATTCATCAGAGAGAGATTATTTTGGGGTCTAATCCCATGTTTTTGTGGGCAAGGAGTGTAAATATACCGTTCGAAATTCAATCCAAGCATTACTTTCAAAATAACCATGTTCTGTCTCAAGAAATAATTCTGCCAAATTGCAGAACTACCATAAGTAATCTGGTTCACAAAAAGGGCACAAGATTAAATTAACGAAATCCAATTTCAGTAGGATGCTAACCGGTACAAACTGTGAAACATACAATACATAGAAAGGCATATCCATACAGCATATATATCAAGAAGCAAATAATACAACAAAGAAACCATTGGTCCAGTCTGGCAGGTACCAAATGTGAGTACATTTATGTCATAATATTTACAACACAATTCTAGTTTCAACCCTCATCTGAATCTATGGATTGGCTGTTGTTACATGTCCTCCCAATACACGAGGAACACATCTCAGTGTAAAATAGCCCAGCTCTATAACAACTGCATTTTTTCCACATCCTATTATGCACCCACATGAGATCATTCGCAACACCCGATCAGGTGGCACAGGTTGGTCTGTTGCAACTGGAAGCAACCTTCCATCTTGTACTTTCCATCCCCATTCAGTAGGTGCCAGCTCATTTCCGGACCACTGCTGCACTGCTAAGTAGGCCCGATATGAATGATATTTGGTGGCAGCTGATGTTGGTGACAGGCTCTCTAAGTTGACTCCACTTGAGTACACAGATTTTCTACCAACCTGCCTCATGTACAGTACATACCGAAGCATATCCAGAGAGGTGGACTGAACTGCCCCATACAGTTTTAGCAAAAATTGTTCTCCAACTCTTGCCACCTCTTCATGACTTGATGAAGGCTGATGAAACACATCCAACATTCCCCATTCGTTCCTGCCTTCAATAATGGACACTGCCTTCATCTTACCTACATCGTATAAGGCTGAAACAGTATCACAGCCTGTAATAGCATGTAGGAACAAGAGATTGGTTTTAAGGTTGGGACTGATGGCCTGTTGAATAGCATGTATGCTGTAAACTGATGGATCACGTTCAAACATCATGAAAATGTTCATATCTCTAGTTGCCTGGGCAGTGAGCATCACCAGCAAATCAGTATCCTTCCCAACAACTACAACTGGTCGTTCACGGTCACCAGCTGCTGCAGTCAGTGATGTGGCTACAACGAGATGATCTGCATCTGTAGTGCTCTGCTAACAGTTCACACCATTAGACAATTTTTTCATGAGTATACCAATCAACCGCTGCTTGTTCTTACTGTTTGCCAGGAATGACGTTTGGGAGGTGGTAGGCACCATGTCCACCTCAAATATAATACCTGCAGATGCATTCTGGACTGCTCTCCTGTGTTGTTCTAGTGCTTTTGTTGATATGGTGCAATCGTATCCATCAAATATGATTGCTGAGCCCCTTCCATAATGATTAAGAACATGTGTCACATAGGTGTCACACACCTTTCCATATGTAGCGTCACATGACCAAGTTACACTGTGTAAGAGGTGGCCACCATCAATAATGAATTGTAAGTTCTCGGGAATCTGTAACTGGCCATTCACCTTTGACTTCAGCATAATGGCAAGGACACTTTTGATGTTTTTGCGCATCATCCCATGATGAAAAAGGGAGGGAGGTGGGTCCCAAATTCATAACAAAGGAAATCCGCATTTCATTATGACGCTTCATAATACATGTCACACGCATGAAAAGAACGGCTGCGTTGACTTCCACTCTGTCCTCTTATAGAAACTTGAGATCTAGCGCTGCTGATTGACAAAACCCTGTCTTTTCGCTTCATTTTCTGATCATCATAGTTGTGTCCTGTCATTGCTTCTGCTCCAGCTTTCCCCACTGTGTAGGATTCATCAGCATTTGCTGCAGTATTAGCAACTTCACCAGTAGAAATACAGACAAGAGATTCATACCCTTGATATGAGAACGGGGAATGTGTAGAAACCCAATTAATGAAAGTTTCACAATCCTGACTGTCACGTGCTGTTCTGGATGGACGTAAATCAGCATGCTGGTCTGATGTGCTGTTATGAACACCACAGAAGTTTTCCAGTGCATTGCAGATAGGAACACATTTTGGAGTTACAAAGACCCATTTGGTCACAGTGCTATCAGTTATTCCCCTACCGCGAGCCAGTTCACCAAATGTCTTCAATAATCTCATGAGTTCTTGCTCAATTATTTGGTCTGTAAAATTCCCACTCCAAAATGTATCACTTCTCCGTATTGTGAGGTAACCATGCTTGGGGAAATTTAGAAATTCAGTTTCACCCATGATTTCAGGTAGCTTCTTCATTGAGTCAAGATACAAACGTGATGATTTAGCATAAGCAGTATGGCCTGCTGCATGGAATATCGGGATCATTTACTCACAGCATGAAGATGCAAATGCCAGTCTTCTGTGCGCTCTGCTCTGATAAAGAGCATAATTACTTGCACCTGCTTTAAATACTGGATCCATAACTTGCCTATACGACTTTGTCTAGCAGCATCTGCCATGAGATCATGTAAAATGTGAGTCAGCTGCCGAACTACCTCTTCATTCATAATGCTACTCATGTCACACTCCCTGGCAAGGAGCATTATTTGAACAGTGCAAAACTGACTGATATCCATCCCAATCAGACAACCTGGTGTCTGTAGTAAGATCCTCACAAGAGCAGCTGCTGTGAGTAAATGGGCACGAAGAGCTCTTGCATATGCATGCCCTGTCACCATATGATTCACTGTGTTTGGCGCATAGACTGTCTGCCACAGACTCTCCAAACCACTACCGCCCATTATGTAGCCAATAGATCCCATGAATGACATCAGAAGGTGAAACCCACCAAGCCTGACTATTGTGTTCTTGAGCTCAGGGGAGGCCTTAACAGCTTTGATATACAGTGGCTGGTCAAATGTCACAAGACACTTTCCCAAAAATGGTTGATGGCTGAGATGGAGCTTGGTTGATGAATGGAAGAATTTATATCTTGCTTTTGTGATTATTGTCCCCTGTGACTGCCACCTGCATGAGTCCACTCTAGGAAGGACACTCTGCTGCAGGAATAGCTTGGGAAAAACAAGCAAACTATATACTATCCAGATATTTAGCCAGGTTCAACAGGGCTGGGAGTGGTTGAGGGGGTTCAGGTGGGTCAATTATGACTGACTTCAGTCCTGCAGATTTAGGTTTTTTGTATGGCTTTATGGGCACATGACTGAACTGTCCCATCTGCACTACAGATCTGATACTGGTGGACCTTTGTAGCAGAGATGAAACCTGATCTGTTGCTGCTGGGGTTACACATGCAATGCCATGCCATGGTATGCCACGTGGCATGACATGTTAGAGTGCGAACATTTATATCTATATTGTCAAAAATAAAATTGACTAGATCTCCAGAAAGGTAAAAAAACTGCTCTCCTTTTGGTAAAAGGGCATCATATAGTCTTTGAACCTCCCTGTAGTTATCTGCAAAAGATAAACTACCGAGAAGATCAATGAGTTCACGTGACTCCAGTTTTCTATTAATATACACAGATATTCTTAGCAAAATTGGTGATATGAATGAACGAGGTCTGACAGCAGATATTATACTATGGGCAATAGCAGTGCGACGTCTTTCTGCTACTGCTCTGTCATTTGATTTAGTCTTGATTATCACTTCTAGGAGACGCCTTAAGCCCCAAATACACTGCCGAATTTAGGCCACGAACTTGACGCCGAATCAATTCGTGAAAAAATTCGGCGACCGGTTCGCCGATATGACCAAGATTCTTACAGTTCGTGACCATTCGGCGACATGTCGGCGAATGCCCAAGAGAATTCGGGGACAGTTCGGAGACATGTCGCCGACTATTCGGAGTCCAAGTCGCCGAGCTCAAAATCTGAAATGTTAACGTTTTTTTTTTTTTTTGTCGCGGAATAACTGGCGACAAGTCTCCGAATTGTCTTCGCATGCCCCCGAAGTGTCGGCGACATGTCGGGGACAATTCTCTGACAGTGCCAAGATTTCTGACAGCTGATCATCTGATGCCCATGTGGCATACAAGAGCACGGGAATCCGCGCCTACCTACAACACCCGGGGAGCAGTGGCCTGACAGGACAGAATTGTGGGCGAGTAAATACCATGTGTGGTAATATGTGTAGTAATATGTATGATAGTATGTGTAATAAAATGTATAAATGTGACGTTTTTGTTTTACTCTCCTACAAATATTTTAGAATGAATGAATGTTTACGTAATATCAGTAAACAAACCAGTAACTGAAAGAAGAGATAAATCTAAATAACTGAAAATGAAACAAAGGTTAAATAATGGCAGAATAATGATATTAAGAAATAAATAAAGGAATAAATAGTAAATTTATTATGAAATAAATGAAAATGTTAGTTCCATACCTATTTTATATATTCATGATTCTTCTTGTTTTTCATATTTTCTTGTTTACTTTTTATTATAGTATTATTTTATTCCGTATATATATATATATATATATATATATATATATATATATATATATATATATATATATATATATATATATATATATATATATATATATATATATATATATATATATATATATATATATATATATATATATATATATATATATATATATATATATATATATATATATATATATATATATATATATATATATATATATATATATATATATATATATATATATATATATATATATATATATATATATATATATATATATATATATATATAGATATATATATATATATATATATATATATATATATATATATAGATATATATACAGATATATATAGATAAATATATAGAGAGAGAGAGAGAGAGAGAGAGAGAGAGAGAGAGAGAGAGAGAGAGAGAGAGATAATCCATAAATAGATAGATAGATAGATAGACCCCCGTGTACACCTCCCACCGCGACCCGTTTGCCGTGTCGTGATTTATTCGCCGAATATTCGGGGACATGTCCCCGAATAGTCTTGGCCATTCGGCGACATGTCCAGCATACAACAAGGCCAACATTATGCTCGGGTTCATAGCGAGGAACTTCGAGTGTAAAACCCCAGACGTGATGCTATCCTTGTATATTTCCATGGTAAGACCTCACCTCGAGTATGCAGTGCAGTTCTGGTCTCCCAATTACAGAAAGGACATTGCTTTACTGGAAAGGATTCAACGACGCCCCACAAAGATGATTCCAACCTTCAGGGTTCAACCGTACGAGGAACGACTCAAGCGACTCAATCTCTTTACATTGGAGAAAAGACGCCTACGAGGGGATATGATTCAAGTCTTCAAGTATCTAAAAAAGTTCAATAACGTCGATTACTCCAAATTCTTTGAACTGCAAACCAACTCAAGAACTAGAAATAACGGTTTACCCATTCAGTTGAGTCGATGTAACACAGACATTGGAAGGAGTTTCTTTTCAAACCGAGTCATCCGCCACTGGAACAATCTTCCCTCAGAAGTAGTAAATGCGAATACCATCAACTCCTTCAAATATAGAATCGACCGTCATTTCGCTGCGTCGGGAGTAAACTGAATAACGAGGGGCTTCCATCTGCTCCTCAATATCGAGGTGCTTTCATCTGCTCACCAAGCCCCAAGTGGCGGTCGAGCAGATTAAATCACCCAAGCGGGCGACCTCGTAATGAGCCAATAGGCTTTCTGTTGCCTGCATTTCCATGTTTCCATGTTTCCACCCACTCCTTCCCCTTCTCTTCATTCATCCCCTTCCTTGCCTTACCCATCTTCCCATTCACTCTCGTCCATCCATCCCCGTCCTTTGCAACTGCACCCATGAGGAACTAAATCAAAGATGTGTTGTTCGTCATATGCACTTTAAGGAAAAATTCTGAATAAAATGAAAAAGGGAAGAACCTACAATTGAAGGAACACCTCGGGAATGGCATGGCTTCACTTATATTACTGAAGACAAACTTATTTGAAAACCCTTCCCTTTGCAATCTTGAAACTGCTTGTTTCGAGGGTAAAGCCAAGATTAAAGAAGTAAATGGTGGTTTAACAGCACATGTCGGCCCTAATTTTGAGCCGAGCTCTGCCTGCGGGTGAGGAAGCTAGAGTGATGTGGCCTTGAAAAGGGGGGTAGGTTATCTCCCCCGCGCGTCGTGCGGCTGTGTCAGATACCTCTGTAATACGAGAACATAAGAACATAAGAACGCAGGAGTCTGCAAGAGGCCGGTAGGCCTGTACGAGGCAGTGGGGTAAGATGAACCGTAGGGTAAGATGAACCACCCCTTGCGTTCACGTGATCACATATTGCATCAAGCTCTAATGCTGCACAACCAAACCAGTAGTCACCACGTGTCTCTGGTAGCAGGGAGACGTTCCTGTGGAGAGTCTGTCAGTTTTTACAGCAAAAAATGTTTCTTCCAATGAAAAGTAAAATATTGGAAGCCGAGAATATCGTCAATTACTCTGGTATGTATTAGTCTTACTTTTGTTGCAAATTGCTGGTGATTAGTTTAGTATTTGATAATTCTTCTGTCCATGTTTTCGATGGTAACGGTTTGTATTAACATATTTACAAACGATTCATTCAAAATGGCCGCGGAGGGGTAAGATGAACCTTTAATTCTGGGGACAGATGAACATAAGAACATAAGAACATAAGAACGCAGGAGTCTGCAAGAGGCCGGTAGGCCTGTACGAGGCAGCTCCTTTGACCCTAAGCTTCCGTGTATCTAATATCGCTGTCCATGAATTTATCTAGTCTATTTTTGAATGTGACAATTGTATTGGCACTCACCACATGACTGCTAAGCCTATTCCAGTTAGTAAATCCCTGTTAGTAAACCAATTTTTGCCTATGTCCCTGTTGAATCTGAATTTATCCAGTTTAAACCCGTTACTTCGTGTCCTATCCGGTTCTCTTACCAACAAAACCTTATGAATGTCTCCCTTATTAAAGCCCTTCATCCATTTATAAACCTCGATCATGTCTCCACGCACCCTTCGCCTTTCTAGAGAATGCAAGTTTAACTGTTTGAGTCTTTCCTCGTATGGCAAGTTTCTCAACCCCTGAATCATCTTAGTCATCCTCCTCTGCACCGATTCTAACATTTTGATATCCATTCTATAGTAGGGTGACCAGAACTGAACCGCATAGTCAAGATGAGGTCTAACTAATGCTAAATATAGTTTGAGGAAGACTTCGGGGCTTCTGTTGCTTACGCTTCTTGAAATAAATCCCAGTACCCTATTAGCTCGATTTCTAGCTTGAATGCATTGTGCCCTTGGACGGAGATCAGAGCTCACTAAGACCCCTAAATCCCTCTCGCACCCAGACCTACTTATGAGAGTGTCATTTAAGCAATAGTTATGTGAGGGGTTGTTCCTATCTACACTCAGAATACTGCACTTCCCTACATTGAACTCCATCTGCCATTTATCCGCCCAGTCATATAATCTGTTGAGTTCACCTTGGAGAATACTAGCGTCCTGATCCGACTCAATTACTCTACCGATCTTGGTATCATCTGCAAATTTACTAACATCACTACTAATTCCTGTGTCTAAGTCATTAATAAAAATAATAAACAAAAGTGGACCTAATACCGAACCTTGTGGGACCCCACTCGTAACACATCCCCAGTCAGATCTTTTACCATTGATTTGCACTCTTTGCTTCCTATTGCTAAGCCACGCCTTGACCCAGTTCAAAACTTTACCCTCTACTCCGTGAGCCTGTAATTTAAGCAACAGTCGTTGGTGAGGAACTTTGTCAAACGCTTTACTAAAATCAAGATAGATTACATCATAATTTTCATCTCTGTCAACCGCCTCAAATACTTTATTGTAGAAGGACAAGAGATTGGTGAGGCATGACCTACCTTTTGTGAACCCATGCTGCGAGTCGTGAATTAAGCTATGTTTCTCTAAATGCTCCCGAATGTTCCTGGCTATTATGGACTCCAGCATCTTCCCTATAACCGATGTTAAGCTAATTGGGCGATAGTTTGAAGCAACTGACCTGTCCCCCTTTTTAAAAATCGGCGTCACATTAGCTACTTTCCATAGGCTCGGCACATAGCCAGTATTTACCGACATCTTAAAGATGTCGGTTAGTGGGTCACTGATTATATCACCTAGCTCCTTTAATACCCTCGGAAATATCACGTAAGGACCTGGCGACTTGTTCTTCTTAAGCTTATCTATCTCATCCTGAACTACTTGCCTGGTAATGATTATATCCCTCAATTTATCGCCATCCCCGCCCTCGTACACCTGAACTTTTTCCGGTATAGTCGTTCGATCCTCCTGTGTGAATACTGAAAGGAAGTAGTCGTTCAACAATGTGCTCATATTTTCGTAATTTTCTAGCTCCCTGTGTTTGATTTCAGCGGTCCAATTTTCTCCCGTGTTTTTGTTCTATACATCTGAAAGAAGCCCTTAGGATTACTTTTCGCCTCATTTGCTACTTTGATCTCATAGTTCTTTTTTGGTATCCTGGTGTTTTTCTTAACTAATCTAGATAGTTCGACGTACCGGCCCCTGAGATGTGTTTCCCCATTCTTTATTTTTTGATAAATTCCCTTCTTTAACCCAATCTCGTGTTATAGTCCACGAGTCATCCACTTAGGATCATTGTTTTCTTTTCTAAGTGTTCGCTGTGGTATATGCTGTTCTTGCCCCTCTACTATTACTCTAACTAAATTATTGTAAGACATTTCTACCTGGTTCTCCTGGCTCTCCAATCCGCAGTTCTGGCCCTCATGAATCCCTAAATTATCCCAGTTTACCCCTTCAAGATGTCTTCGAAGCCCCTCGTAGTTTGCTCTTCTAAAATCTGGCACTAACACTGGGTTTGGATCGCGGGTTACCGCCCAGTCTAAGCTAAAACGAACTGTTCTGTGATCACTATTTCCTAACTCTCCGCCCACCTCCAACTCACGTAGCAAGTTCCCATTATTGGTTAGGACTAAGTCTAATATGTTATCTCCTCTGGTAGGCTCAGTAACTACCTGCTTAAGGAAATTATCTTGTATAACTTCAAGAAAGTCCTCGGCTTCCAGGTCACCCACTAGATCTTCCCAGTCTATATTCCTATAATTAAAGTCCCCCATTACGCAGACATTTCTACTCATACTCGCCCTGCCAGTCTCCTGTAGTAATATACCCGTGTCCTGCCTGTTAAGGTTGGGTGGCCTGTATATAACTCCTAGAGTTAGTTTTTCTTTCCCTTTGTAAACGTCCACCCAAACTGATTCTGAATCCATGTTAGTTTTGACTGAGTTGTTAACTAAACATTTAAGTGAGTCTTTAACATATAGCGCAACTCCACCTCCCTTTCTGCCCCTTCTGTCTTTGTGAAACATCTGATAACCCGTTATTTCAAATTCTGACCTAAAATTTCTATTAGCAGTGTCTATCCATGTCTCAGTGATCGCTATTATGTCAAAATTTTCTGAACAAGCTTCACCCCTTAGTAAGTCTATCTTGTTTCTGAGGCTCCTGCTGTTAGTATAGAAGATTCTTAGCCCGTCCTCTGTTACTCCTCTATAATTACTTCTAAGCTGCCTGGTTATATTATGAGCTAGATGTCCCCTCCCATTACTCCTCCCATTGCTCCCATTACTCCTCCCACCCTCGCCTCTACTAAAAAATCCCTCAGGGTACCAAGTGCTCGCTCAAGGGAGTCTGAGAGAGCCTCAACACCCTTGAACGTCAAGTGTATCCCGTCACGGGCGTAGAGGGCGTCGTTGCCAAAGAAGAGGTCCCAATTGTCGACGAACAGCCACCCATTGCGCTCGCAGTGCTCAGCAAGTCTGCTGTTCACTGCTATCGCCCTGGACAGCCATCCATCGCCAACACCCCTCCTTGGCAGGACGCCACACACTACTGGTGACCCACCAGCGTCACGTATCCTGCCTAACAATTCTCTAAAACGCCTGAGAAGGTCCTCGCTTGGCACACGAGAAACGTCGTTTCCGCCACAGCTGAGAAAGACAATGGGGTTCGATCCCTCGCTTGCCATATACGCCTCAATCCTGTCTGATATATGGCCCACCCCTGCCCCTGGGAAACACACCCTCGTCCTGTTCTTATCCTTGGAGCAAAAATACCTGTCAACATAACGAACCTGACTATCACCAACAACAAGAACCCGACGGTCGGAAGGGGGCCAAGGGGGGGTGGGAGAAGGGGGGAGGGGAGAGCGGGAAGGGAGGGGAGGGACCTGCTGTGAAGAACGAGGATAAATTGTGGAAGAGGTGGAAGGTGGAAAGGGGGAGGAGGAGGAGGAAGAGGAAGAAGGAGAAAGGGAGGGTGAGGTGGTGGAGGGAGGAACGGACGAGGAGAGGGAGGAGGAAGAGGGGGAAAGGGAAGGTAAGGGACAGGTGTTGGAGGGAGGGACGAGCGAGGAGGCGGAGGACAAGGAGGAGAAAGAGGGAGAGGAGGAGGAGGAGGGGGAGGGGCGGGAAGAGGGGAGAGGGGGACGAGGAAGGAAGGAGGAATTTGAGGCGGAGGAGGAGGAGGGGGAGGGGGAGGAGGAGGCCGAGGAGGAGGAGGAGGAAGGAGGAGAGTGAGGTGGGGGAGGGTGGGACGGACGAGGAGAGGGAGGAGGAAGAGGGGGAAGGGGAAGGTGAAGGACAGGTGTGGGAGGGAGGGACGAGCGAAGAGGCGGAGGACAAGGAGGAGGAAGAGGGAGAAGAGGAGGAGGAGGAGGCTGGGCGGGGAGAGGGGAGAGGGGGGACGGAGGAGGAAGGCGAGGAGGAGGAGGAGGAGGAGGAGGAGGAAGAGGAGGAAGAAGAGGAGAAGGAGGGGTGGGAAGCGGGGAGATCGGAGATGGTCGAGGAGGAGGAGGAGGAGGATGGGAGGGGCTGCTGTGTGGGTGAAGACAATACTAGAGGGGAGGAGGACGAGGAAGAAGAGGAAGAGGAAGGGGAGGAGGACGAGGAAGAAGAGGAAGAGGAAGGGGAGGAGGACGAGGAAGAAGAGGAAGAGGAAGGGGAGGAGGAGGAGGCGAGGCTTGTTGCTGCTGCACTAACCAGTAAGTGTACCTGGGCGGCGAGAGTCGTAACCCTATTCTCTAACTCTATGATCCTCTGATCATCCTTCTGAGTCTTAACGCAGAACCTACAAACGTCCTTGGAAAGAAAGTACTACTTGGCCATGCGAAGGCCACACCCAGAACAACGCTTGAGGGACGTCATGGTGAAGATATGGGCGACGCAAGACGGAAACAATTAGGCGCGTTAAGACGATAACAAAGTACGCAGCTGCGGTGAGGTCGTCAGGTCAAAAATGTGTATCTAGGAAAACAAACCACAGCTGCTGTGAGGTCCTCTCTTACTAAATCAGCTTCCTCGAGGTTGGGCGTTCTGTACCGTCTCCGTCAGTTATTCTCCCCCGCACAGTTGCTATCCATATACAGGGGCCTTGTCCGCCCTCGTATGGAGTATGCATCTCACGTGTGGGGGGGCTCTACTCACACAGCTCTTCTGGACAGAGTGGAGTTTAAGGCTCTTCGTCTCATCAGCTCTCCTGCTCTTACTGATAGTCTTCTACCTCTCAAATTCCGCCGCAATGTTGCCTCCCTTTCTATCTTCTATCGATATTTTCACGCTGACTGCTTTTCTGAACTTGCTAACTGCATGCCTCCCCCCATCATGCGGTCCTGCCGCACACACCTTTGTACTCAAGCTCATCCCTTTACTGTCCAAATCCCTTACGCACGAGTTAACCAGCATCTTTACTCTTTCATCCCTCACGCTGGTAATCTCTGGAACGATCTTACTTCATCTGTATTTCCTCCTGCCTACGACTTGAACTCATTCAAGAGGAAGGTATCAGGACACATCTTAGGATTCTTTACAGGAGCAGCGAGTAGCGAGCTTTTTTTATAATTGATTCCTTTTTTTGTGTGCCCTTGTGCTGTCTCCTTTGGTGTAAAAAAAAAAGAGGTTTTGTTCCTACCTACACTCAGAATTCTGCACCTACAGACACTGAACTCCATCTGCCATTGCCCTCCCAATCGTACCATCTGTTTAGTTCATCCTGGAATACGATAGTGTCCTGATCTCATTCATTTACTTAACCAATCTTGAAATCATCAGCAAACTTACTGACATCACTACTAAGTCCTGTATTTAAATCACTGATATAAATGATAAACAACAGTGGACCCAATACCAAACCTTGTGGGACCCCACTCGTAACAGCCCCAGTCACATCTTTTACCATTGATTTGCACTCTTTACTTCCAATTTCTAAGCCACGCCCTGACCCAGTTCAATACGTTCCCGTCTACTCCCTGAGCCTGTAATTCAAGCAACAGTCGGTGGTGAGGAACTTTGTCAAAAACGTTACTAAAATCAAGATATAATACATGACAGGTTTCATCTCTATCTGTCGACTCAATTCCTATATTTTAGAAGGACAAGAGATTGGTAAGGTATGACGTACCTTTCGTGAACCCATGCTGCGAGTCATGAATAAGTTATGTTTCTCTAGATGATCTCGAATGCTTCTGGCTATTATCGACTCCATCGTCTTGTTGTAGCCGATATTAAGCTATTAGGACGCTAGCTAAAAGTAGCTGACCTGTCCCCCTCTTTCCATTATTCACTCACTTATCCACTCACTGACTCATTCTATCACTTCATCTCTAACTCATTCACTCCCTCAGCCAGCCAGTCACCTTCCCCGTAGAGCTCAGTAATACTGTAGTTCTACAGACAGTAGCATGTTGTCACTCATTTGCACTTTTCTCCTTCCCTTCCTCACTCACTGACTCATTCTATCACTCCCTCACTAACTCATGCTCTCCCACAGCCAATCCTGGATGGTCAGGTACCATTGCGCGAGTCGACCGGTGAGGTTTCTTCCTTAAAACGCTTGGATACTACAGCATGGTCTGTAAATACATAACTCTAAAATTTTTAAGAACCCAAACAACCGCCAGGCTTTCCTCATGTGTCACTGAAAAGTCTGACTCAGCTTGGTTCGAGGTACGACTCGCATAGGCAATAGCACGATGTTTACCGCGAGCTGCATCAAAACAGCACCAAGTCCTTGGGCTGAAGCAGCTGTATAAATAGTTAAAGGGACGTTGTAGTCCGAGAATGCAAGAACTGGAGCATTGTTTAACGCTGACTTCAATTCTTTAAAACATTACTTTAAGAGGCAAAGCAATTTTGCCAAAACCGTGTATGAAAGCCTGAAAGGACTATAATAGCCTAGCAAACCCAGAAGAGATCGAACTTTTTCAACGGTTTGGGGTTGCGGAAAATTATTTACGGCAGAAAATTATTGGCCATCGTGTGGATTCCATCTCCATCTACAGTGTGTCCTAAAAATATGATTTTTGCCTTTAAGAATTCACATTTAGTTAGCTTGGACGTTAGGACAGCTTCTCTTAGTTTAAGCAAAACAGCTTCTAACTAACTAAGTGACTGTCACCATCCTTGTTACAGATGATTAAATCATCTAAATATGCTTAGACTTCTTTGCCTATCATGTCCGAGAATAATGTGATAATAATCCTATGGAAGGTAATCGGTGGTCTTTAGGCCAAAAGGCATTCTCAGCCATTCAAAATGACCGTTTGGGGTACTGAAGGCTGTTATTTCTCTGGATTCAGCTGCCATAGGCACCTGCCACTAGCCACTTAAACGATCAAAACTACTTAACATTTTATTTCCTTGCCCAGGGACATTAACAAAACGTGCAAAGGGTACCTATCACCCTCAATTACCTCATTTACCTTCCTGAAATCGATGACAGGCCTGTAACTTCCGTCCTTTTCAGGGACTAGAAACAAAGGTTAGTTCCACGGTGATCCGGAATGCTGGATAACACCTTGTTCCAACATATATTTAATCTGTTCATCTACAATCTGCCTTTGACTGTGTGGCAGTCTATTTGCTGGAATATATATGTCTCTTTCTGTTAAGTAATCCTTCATCCATTCATTGACCTTTCTGCCCATTCCATTGTGTGTGTATGTGTGTGTGTGTGTGTGTGTGTGTGTGTGTGTGTGTGTGTGTGTGTGTTTACCTAGTTGTGATTTACAGGAACGGGGCTATGCTCGTGCAGTCCCATCTTTCCAACTACTACCGTCTAATTTGGCCTTAAATATGCTTACTAACTTAGCCTACACCACTTCCCTCTCCAGCCCATTCCAGACCCCCACACATCTCTGCGGGAAGCTGTTTTTCTTGATGTCTCTTCTACAATTTCCTTTTCTCAACAGTTTTCCATTTCCTCTTAAGTTTCTCTCTTCTTTTATCCAAAGGTCATGTCTATCCAATTTCTCTAGACCATTCATCTTCCTATACACCGCTATTAAATCTCCCCTTTCTCTTCTAATTTCCAATGTTGGGAGGTTCAGCCTCAGCAGTCTTTCTTCATGCGCCAGGTCGCTCAGCCTAGGTGCCATTTTTGTTGCCGCTCTCTGTATCCTCTCCAGTTTTCTAACGTGTTTCTTAAGTGATGGCGACCAAGCCACTGATGCATATTCTAGTCTAGGGCGTATCAAGGTCACAATTAATTTTCTTACCATGTCCTCATCAATTTATGTGAACGCTGCTCTGATGCTCCTCAGCAGGTTGTATATGTCTCAGCTGATATTTTATTCACATGTCTTTCTGGAGACAAGTTCTCTGTGATCATCACTCTTCTGTCTTCTTGTCTAACTTATCCTTACCCAACTTATAATGTCCCTCTCCTCTCATTCCAGTCTTTCCAAATTCAATAACACTGCACTTTTTGGTATTAAATTCCATTTCCCATTTCCTGCTCCATTACCACACTGTGTCCAGGTCTCTCTGGAGTAGCAAGCAGTCCTCCTCTTTTTCCACTCTTCTCATTATTTTAGCGTCATCGGCAAACAGACTCATATAGCTATCCACGCCTTCTATCATATCATTAACATATGCTGCAAACATAATTGGGGCCAACACAGAGCCTTGCGGAACTCCACTCATGTCATTTTTCCAACTTGATTTTTTGTCTAATAGTTGTTCTCATCATCCTGTTCTTCAGAAAATCCTCCATCCACTTTAGAAGTCCTCCTCCTAATTTACCCACCGTCTCCAGCTTCCACATCAACCTCTTATGCGGCACCTTGTCAAAGGCCTTTTTCAAGTCCAGGTAGACGGCGTCAGCCCATCCATCTTTCTCCTGCACATCTATCACCCTTGAATAGAAACACGCCAAGATTGTCAGGCATGATCTTCCTTTCCTCAATCCGAATTGTCTTTCTGTGATGATTTCATTTTCCTCTAGGTGCTTCGTCCATTTTTTTGTGTGTGTGTTTACTTATTCATATTTACCTATTTATAGTCTACTGGGCCTGAGCTAAGCTCTGATAGTCCTGGCTGCATATCTACTTTTATCCAGCCTTTCCTTCATTTCTTGGATACTGTTCGCTTCCACCACCTCTTCCCGCAAGCTGTTTCATGTGTTAACACTTCTTTGTGGAAAACTCCTTTATTTTAAAGTTACTCAAACAAGTTCCTTTATGAAGTTTATTTCTATGTCCTCTCAGCCCTTGCGTTATCGCAGTTAAGAAGAGATCATCTCTATCCACCACATCAAACTTATTTACCAACTTATGCAGTGTGATCAGATCTCCTTTCTTCCTTCTTTGTTCCAGTGTCGTCAAGTCCATCTCCTTCAACCTGTCTTCATATGTCATATTCAAGAGTTCTGGGACCATTTTAGCTGCAATTTTCTGTATTCTTTCCAACTTTGTGATATCCTTTTTGCGAGGTGAACACATAACTGCAGCATTTTCAAGGTTTGGTCTTATCATTGTTGTTATTTTCTTCATCTTTTTCTTTGTCCATAAAATGGAATAATACCCTTATATTTTGCATCATCCTGTAGGTTTCTTCAAACAGCTTGTTTATGTGCTTCTCTGGGGATAGTGTGTCTTGCATCGTTACTCCCAATTTTTTGTCTTCATGTACCACCTTTAAGTTTTCTTCTCCCATCCTGTATGTTTTCCTTGGTCTTTTTTTTACTTTTCCCCATTTCCATAACATGG
Source organism: Eriocheir sinensis (assembly GCF_024679095.1). NCBI lineage: Eukaryota > Metazoa > Arthropoda > Malacostraca > Decapoda > Varunidae > Eriocheir > Eriocheir sinensis. Next base: position 12,904,271 of record NC_066531.1, on the reverse strand, counting down.
CACTTGCTTGTATTATATTCCATCTATACACTCTGTCCAGGTATTTTAGCAGCTCTTTACAGTCTCTCTCCTGCCTCACTTTTCTTATTAACTTTGTATCATCTGCAATAAGGATCATATAACTTTTAATACCCTTTGGCATATCATTTATATATATATTATAAACATTATTGATGCCAAAACTGAGCTTTAAGGGAACTCCACTCTCTCCTCCAATTTGATTTCTCCTCTCTAATCACCATCTTCACTTCTCTTCCCATTAAGTAATCCTTCATCCACTCGATAAATTGTCCGCCCATTCCTCCCCACTGCTGTAGTTTCCAGATTAACCTTATGTGCGGAACCTTGTCGAAATCTTTTTTTCAAATCGAGATGTACACAATCAGCCCACCCTTTTCACTCTTGCACCACGTCTATTACCCTTGAGTAGAAACAGTAAGTTGGTGAAACACGATTTCCCTTTTTTAAATCCAAACTGTCCCTTATCATGTTTTCCTTTTTATTTGACTTTCACAAATCACGCACATTACACTTGTCAGAGAGACTATTCTAATTTAGTGATTCAGTATGATCTCCACTTTTATAAATTGGTACAATATATGCTTTCTTCCATTCTAAGATCCCTTTTCCTGTATTTATAGAGCATGTTATTATGTTAGAGAAACTGTATTAACACAGTGAAAAACATCCCAAATGAACACCACTGAGTGCCAGGAATCGAACCCGGGCCTTCTGACTAGAAGGCCGGGCTGCATACCGACCAGACCACCGATGGGCTAAAAGGTTACCGCGCCAGAGGCCACTTCTGCGGCCATTAACTGACGCCCCAGCCCCGCACTGTGGACGTGAAGGTGAAGGTAACCCCGCCCACACCCATGACTGACGGAAACGCTTTTAATCTACCCCTTATGGCACATACGGTGTGTAAATACATCAGAGAAACTGTATTGATACAGTGAAAAACGTCCCAAATGAACAGCGCTGAGTGCCAAGAATCGAACCCGGGCCTTCTGACTATTTAGTGTTGCCCTTGAGCTGTATCCTTTGTTGTAAAAAAAAAAAAGTTCCTGTTATTTATTTCTTCCCATGTCCTCTCAGCCCCTGCACCTTCTCGCATTTAAGAAGGGGTCATTTCTGTCCACCTCATCAAAGCTATTTGCCAACTTATACAGCGTGATCAGATCTCTCTCTCAAAATGTGTACCAGTGTCGTTAAGTCCATCTGCTTCAATCTGTCTTCATACGTCATGTCATATTCGAGAGTTCTGGGACCATTTTAGTTGCAATTCTCTGAATCCTTTCTGATATCCTTCTTTTTGTGAGGTGACCACAGAACTGCAGCATACTCAAGTCTTGGTCTTATCAGTGTTATTATTTTCTTCATTGTCCATACAATGGCGTGATACCTTTAGATCCTGTGTGTGTGTGTGTGTGTGTGTGTGTGTGTGTGTGTGTGTGTGTGTGTGTGTGTGTGTGTTCTTTACTATTTTTCTTCAAGAAATATAGTTCCATGTCTTAATTAATGGAGTGGGAAAAGGAGGGTGGTTCAATATGATATGTTTCTATTCACTTCACACCTTTCATTAAACTTGTGTAAACATCGTCATCGTGACCCAAATCCAGGACATGGACGATCAGATACTAAATGTTGGATAATATTTAATTCAGAACCAAACAAAATTGAGGTTCCTTAACTAATAAACATTAGTTTATACATAAAAAAAATAGCTTGTATATAATCATTCAGGAGTAGCCTAAGCACAAAAAATGTAACTAGAAAACTTGAATAGACTTTTTTTTCTCGCTTTAATAACCGCCAGCTTAGTCTCCTGATATGTGATGTGAATGTTGTCATTTGATAAATCAAATACTGAAGTCAGATCAATGGAACAATGTAGTTATTATTTTGTTGTTATTTTTCTAACAAATAGCACACTGGAAATCCAATTTCTGTGCTGTCAGCATGTCTATAACTGTGTATTCCTCGTCACTTCAACAGTCATTTTGCATGGAGAGAGTGGTGCCTTATGTGAAAAGGAGTGGATATAGTTTTTTGTTAGTCCCCAGATAGATAATCCATTGAATTTTATAATAATGCAATGATTTTAATTGTCTATACAGGAACAAGTATTACTGTAGGATTTATTATGTAAACGTGCATAGAGTATTTATTGCACTGTCAGTGTAAATAAATATTTTCCTTAGAGTTTGTTCTTTGCTCATCGAGGTGCTTGGGGAACTATGGCGGGGGTGCCTGGCGAGTTGGGTAGGGGTCCCAGTGAGAGGGTGGAGGTTGGGGTTCCAGGGAGGTTGGAGGTGGGTTACTAGGGAGGAGTGGGTGGGGAAGGGGTACCCGGGAGGGGGGGAGGGGAAGGGGTACCAGGGAGGGGGGTGGGGGAAAGGAGTACCAAGGAGGGGGGTGGGGGAAGGGGTACCAGGGAGGGGGGTGGGGGAAGGAGTACCAGGGAGGTGGGTGGGGGAAGGGGTACCAGGGAGAGGGGGAAGGGGTACCAGGGAGGGGGGTGGGGCAAGGAGTACCAGGGAGTTGGGTGGGGGAAGGGGTACCAGGGAGGGAAGTGGGGGAAGGGGAACCAGGGAGGTGGGTGGGGAAGGGTACCAGGGAGGGGCTGGGTGGGGAAGGGTACCAGGGAGGGGAGGAGGGGAAGGAGTACCAGGGAGGGGGGTGGGGAATGGGGTACCAGGGAGGGGGGTGGGGGAAGGGGTACCAGGGAGGGGGGTGGGGGAAGGGGTACCAGGGAGGGGGGTGGGGGAGGGGGTACCAGGGAGGGGGGTGGGGGATGGGGTACCAGGGAGGGGGGTGGGGGAAGGGGTACCAAGGAGGGGGGTGGGGGAAGGGGTACCAGGGAGGGGGGGGGGGGAAGGGGTTCCAGGGAGGGGGGTGGGTGAAGGGGTACCAGGGAGGGGGTGGGGAAGGGGTACCAGGGAGGGGGTGGGGAAGGGGTACCAGGGAGGGGGGTGGGGAAGGGGTACCAGGAGGGGGTGGGGAAGGGGTACCAGGGAGGGGGTGGGGAAGGGTACCAGGGAGGGGGTGGGGAAGGGGTACCAGGGAGGGGGGGGAAGGGGTACCCGGGAGGGGGTGGGGGAAGGGGTACCAGGGACGGGGTGGGGGAAGGGGTAACAGGGCTGGGGGTGGGGGAAGGGGTACCAGGGAGGGGGGGGGGGTATGGGTACCAGGGAGGGGGTGGGGAAGGGCACCAGGGAGGAGGGGGAAGGCACCAGGGAGGGGGTGGGGGAAGGCACCAGGGATGGGGTGGGGAAGGGTACCAGGGAGGGGTGGGGAAGGGTACCAGGGAGGGGGGTGGGGAAGGGGTACCAGGGAGGGGTGGGGAAGGGGTACCAGGGATGGGGGTGGGGAAGGGGTACCAGGAGGGGGTGGGGAAGGTACCAGGGAGGGGTGGGGAAGGGGTACCAGGGAGGGGTGGGGAAGGGGTACCAGGGATGGGGTGGGGAAGGGTACCAGGGATGGGGGTGGGGAAGGGGTACCAGGGAGGGGTGGGGAAGGGGTACCAGGGAGGGGGTGGGGAAGGGGTACCAGGGAGAGGGTGGGGAAGGGGTATCAGGGATGGGGGTGGGGGAAGGGGTATCAGGGAGGGGGTGGGGGAAGGGGTACCAGGGAGGGGGTGGGGGAAGGGGTATCAGGGAGGGGGTGGGGGAAGGGGTATCAGGGAGGGGGTGGGGGAAGGGGTATCAGGGAGGGGGTGGGGGAAGGGGTACCAGGGAGGGGAGGGGGGGTTCATGAATGGGGGGTATCAAAAGGGTATCAAAAGGGTTGAGATAGGGTCTATTTGTGTAGCTCTTGAAAGGGTATATTTGTAAGGGTTGTAAATGGTTATCGCTATTTCATCACTAAAAATACCCTTTTTCTACCCCTCTACTACCCTTTTCTTCTGAGAGTATCATTTGTTTATATTCCCGCAACCCCATACGCTTGTTCATGGGGGCAATACCCTACTACATAATGCCTCCTTCTTCCTTCAGCACCCACAATTTTCAGTTTCAACACCTCTCTGTCAAGCCTTCACCCTCAATTACCTCCTCCACCCTAATGCCTTTTTTAACCATCAACATCACACCTCCTCCCTGTTTTATCTTTCTGTCTCTCCTCCATATGTTGTTTGCACCTTCTCCAATCCCCACCACCTCAATTGAGTCACAACTTAGTTTCCGTCAGCCCCACAATATCAGGTTCTTTGTCTCTCAAATAGTCGTCAATTCTATCTACGATGAAACTATTCCATTAATATTCGTATATGTCACTTTCCACCCTTCCTCCTTTTCTGTTAGTTTTATTCCCTTCTTCCTCTCGACCCTATGAACTACTTTCTCACTTTCATATCCATTACTCTCCAAAAAAACTCCCTCTTTTCTTTTTTTTCTTTTTTTTTTACAACAAAGGAGGCAGCTCAAGGGCACACAAAAAAAGAAAACAATAATAAAAAAAAAAGCCCGCTACGCGCTGCTTCTAAAAAAGAAACAAAAGAGGTGGCCGAAAGCAAGATCAAATACGGGAGGAGAGGTGTCCTGATACCCTCCTCTTGAAAGAGTTCAAGTCGTAGGCAGGAGGAAATACAGATGAAGGAAGATTGTTCCAGAGTTTATCAGCGTGAGGGATGAAAGAGTGAAGATGCTGGTTAACTCTTGCATAAGGGGTTTGGACAGTATAGGGATGAGCATGAGTAGAAAGTCGAGTGCAGCGGGGCCGCGGGAGGGGGGGAGGAATGCAGTTAGCAAGTTCAGAAGAGCAGTCAGCGTGGAAATATCGATAGAAGATAGAAAGAGAGGCAACATTGCGGCAGAATTTAAGAGGTAGAAGACTATCAGTATGAGGAGGAGAGCTGATGAGACGAAGAGCCTTAGCCTCCACTCTGTCCAGAAGAGCTGTGTGAGTGGAGCCCCCCGACACATGAGATGCATACTCCATACGAGGGCGGACAAGGCCCCTGTATATGGACAGCAACTGTGCAGGGGAGAAGAACTGGCGGAGACGGTACAGAACGCCCAGCCTCGAGGAAGCTGATTTAGTAAGAGATGAGATATGAAGTTTCCAGTTGAGATTTTGAGTTAAGGATAAACCGAGGATGTTTAGTGTTGAGGAAGGTGATAGCTGGGTGTTGTCAAAGAATAGGGGATAGTTGTTTGGAAGATTGTGTCGAGTGGATAGGTGGAGAAACTGTGTTTTTGAGGCATTGAAGGACACCAGATTCTTTTTGCCCCAATCATAAATAATAGTAAGGTCTGAGGCTAAGCGTTCTGCAGCCTCCAGCCTTGAGTCGTTAAGTTCCTGTAGGGTGGGTCTTCTATTAAAAGAAGTTGAGTAATGCAGAGTGGAATCATCGGCGTAGGAATGGATAGGACAGTTCGTTTTGGAAAGAAGATCATCAATGAACAACAGAAAAAGAGTGGGAGATAGGACAGAACCCTGTGGGACACCACTGTTAATAGATTTAGGGGAAGAACAGTGACCTTCTACCACGGCAGAAATAGAACGGTCAGAAAGGAGACTGGAGATAAAGGTACAGAGAGAAGGATAGAAACCGTAGGAGGGTAGTTTGGAAAGCAAAGATTTGTGCCAGACCCTATCAAAAGCTTTTGATATGTCCAGCGCAATAGCAAAAGTTTCACCGAAACGGCTAAGAGAGGATGACCAAGAGTCAGTTAAGAAGGCTAGGAGATCACCAGTAGAACGCCCCTTGCGGAACCCATACTGGCGATCAGATAGAAGGTCAGAAGTGGAAAGGTGCTTCTGAATATTTCGGTTAAGGATTGATTCAAAAGCTTTAGATAGACAAGAAAGTAAAGCTATAGGACGGTAGTTTGAGGGATTGGAGCGATCACCCTTCTTAGGCACAGGCTGTATGAAGGCATACTTCCAGCAAGAAGGAAAGGTAGATGTTGACAGGCAGAGGCGAAAGAGTTTGACCAGGCAGGGTGACAGCACGGAGGCACAGTTTTTAAGGACAATAGGAGGCACTCCATCAGGTCCATAAGCCTTCTGAGGATTGAGGCCAGAGAGGGCATAGAAAACATCATTTTGAAGAATCTTTATGACAGGCATAAAGGAGTCAGAGGGGGGATGAGTAGGAGGAATATGCCCAGAATCGTCCAGAGTGGAGTTTTTAGAAAAAGTTTGAGAGAAGAGTTCAGCCTTAGAGATAGATGAGACGGCAGTGTTGCCGTCAGGACTGAGGAGTGGAGGGAAAGATGAAGAAGTGAAGTTGGAGGAGATGCTTTTGGCTAGATGCCAGAAGTCACGGGAAGAGTTAGAGAAAGCAAGGTTTTGGCATTTTCTATTAATGAAAGAATTTTTGGTTAGTCGGAGAATAGATATGGTACGATTTCGGGCAGAAATGTAAAGTTCATAATTAGCATTAGTTTGAAGGCTCTGGTACCTTTTGTGAGCTACCTCTCTATAATCGACAGCACGAGAACAAGCGTGATTAAACCAAGGCTTTTTAGCGTGAGGAGTAGAGAAAGAACGAGGAATGTATGCCTCCATTCCAGAGACAATCACCTCTGTGATGCGCTGAGCACACACAGAAGGGTCTCAATCCTGGAAGCAATAATCAGTCCACGGGAAATCGGAAAAGTACATCCTCAGGTCGTCCCACCGAGCTGAAGCAAAATGCCGATCTCGTTCTTCGGTGGGTCCAGAGGGTGTACAGGAGCGATAGGACAGGATGCATAAATAAGATTGTGATCGGAGGAGCCCAACGGAGAGAACAGTTTGACAGAATATGCAGAAGGGTTTGAGGTAAGGAAGAGGTCTAGAATGTTGGGCGTGTCTCCAAGACGGTAGGGAATACGTGTAGGGTGCTGAACCAACTGCTCTAGGTCGTTGAGGAGAGCAAAGTTGTAGACTTATCCACCAGGCTGGTCAGTGAAAGAGGATGAAAGCCAAAGCTGGTGGTGAACATTGAAATCTCCCAAGATGGAGATTTCAGTGAAGGGAGAGTAGGTCAAGATGTGCTCCACTTTAGAGTTCAAGTAGTCAAAGAATTTTACATAGTTAGTAGAGTTGGGTGAGAGATAAACAGCACAGATGTATTTAGTAATAGTATGACAATGAAGTCTTAGCCAGATGGTGGAAAATTCAGAAGAGCCAAGGTCGTGGGCACAAAAGCAAGTGATGTCTTTGCGCACGTAGACGCAACATCCAGCTTTGGATTGATATTTAGGATAGAGATAGTAGGAGGGAACAGAGTAGAGATTGCTGTCAGTAGCCTTAGAGACCTGTGTTTCGGTGAGGAAGAGAAGGTGAGGTTTAGAGGAGGAGAGATGGTGCTCCACAGAATGAAAATTATGTATTCTAGATATCATGAAAATATGAAATAGAAACATATACAAGAAGTCATTGTGGTTAATGCTGTCTATATGTGTGTCAACAAATGATGAGCGATGGACCGACGGGGTGGATCATCCGTGTCGAGCGGCCGCTGTTTTGCTGACTTCATTTTGAGGTCATTATTAACGTCGACGGATCCGTCAAAACGGAATAGTGGGAACCTCGCCTTACTCATTTCCCTCACCTCCTTCCTTTCCCTCCATCCCCTCCTTTCCTCCCTTATTTTTTCTCCTCACCTTCCTTTACTTACACCCTCTCCTCTTATCACCTCCCTTACTCCTTACCTCCTCCATCCCTCCTTTCCTCCCTCATTCTCTCTCTCCTCCTTTCACTCCATCCCTCCTTTCTCTCCCTCTCCTCCTTCTCTTTCATCTTCTCCTCCTTTACTTTTATCTCCTCTCATTCATTTTCCTCCTCTCCCTTCCCAGTTCCCACCTCCGTACTCCCTTACATTATCTCCCTCTCCTCCCTTACTCTTTCTCAGTCACGTTGTTTTGTTTAGAAGTGAGCCGAGTACCGGCCCCCCCACCGTCCCCCCTTGACCCGCTCTATTGTTATATATTTCCATTATTTCTATTTCCCTTCCTTCTGTTTCCTCTATTTCTTCTTTCCTCTTCTTTATTCTTCTGTAATTCTCTCCTTTCTCCTTTTTTCTTTTATCTTCTTCCTTTTCTCCTTTATTACAATTCTCATATTACTGTTATTGTAATTATTATTATTATTATTATTATTATTATTATTATTATTATTATTATTATAATTATTATTATTATCATCATTATTATCTCTCTCTCATATAGAAAAACTATTAAAACAAAAACAAAAAACACGATCTCTATCTGTGGAAAAGGATTATAATTGGTTTCATACACTTAATTAATATTCCTTCCTTTACTGTTTTCTGTTATCATATTACGAATCCTATCATTTTCTCCACTGCATGAATATTGCACACATGTTTCTTGTATTAACTGAAAATCACACAGTATGCGCTAACCACTCTTGCAGGAAGGCTGTTACAGTGGCGGACGACTCAATTCGAGGAAGGAAGGAGGGGGAGGGGAGCAATTTATTATCTTCTTTATTTTTTGTTCCATATCTCATAATAGAAGGGTGTCGATCCAGTGCAGATGTAGCTAACAGATGTGGAGTAAAGGACCTGCATGGAAACAGTGCTCAGAAGGGAAAGACTCCGATGGTTTGGACATGTAAAGAGAGCAGGGGAGGACACAGTGCTGGGAGTTGTGGAGAGAATGGTAAGATAGGGTGTCCGGTGCAGATGTAGCTTACAGATGTGGAGTAGAGGACCTGGAAACAGTTTCTTTTTTCCTTTTTTACATGTGACATAAAGCGCCGGTAGGCTTTTTTTTATTAGGGGCCTGATGGTGGGCCCGAGCCCGTTATGGCGCAGACAATTGTTTATAGTGGCGCAATTATTATTGGCTCATGCTGCCCCCCGGAGATCATTCTTGATTTCACTTGCATAACTTCTTCTAGAGTCCGGGTTGGTGGATAGTCTTCAGGACAGCATGTGGGTCGTCTTGGGCCCCTCGGCGGTGACTGAAAAATCCCAGGTGGTTAGCGGCGAATTCGAACCCTCATCATCATCACCCCTGCGAATGCGGGGCCGGCACGCTAACCACTCCGCCACCACCTCAGAAACATGGAAACATGGAAATGCAGGCAACATAAAGCCTATTGGCTCATTACGAGGTTGCCGGCTTTGGTGATTTAATCTGCTCGACAGCCACTTGGGGCCTGGGGAGCAGATGAAAGCACCTCGACATTGACGAGCAGATGAAAGCACCTCGATATTGAGGAGCAGATGAAAGCACCTCAATATTCAGTTTACTCCCGACGCAGCGAGTTGATAGTATTCGCATTTACTACTTCTGAAGGAAGATTGTTCCGGTGACGGATGATTCGGTTTGAAAAGAAACTCCTTCCGATGGGAAAGACTCCGATGGTTTGGACATGTTAAGAGAGCAGGGGAGGATACAGTGCTGGGAGGTTTGGAGAGATCGGCAAGACAGGGTGCGCAGTGCAGATGTAACTAACAGATGTGGAGTAGAGGACCTGGAAACAGTGCTCAGAAGAGAAATACTCCGATGGTTTGGACATGTGAAGGGAGCAGTGGAGGATACAGTGCTGGGAGTTGTGGAGAGATTAGCAAGACAGGGTATCTAGTGCAGCTAGATGTGGCTAACAGATGTGGAGTAGAGAACCTGGAAACAATGCTCAGAAGGGAGACTCCTATAGTTCGGACATGTGAAAAGCAGGGGAGGATACAGTGCTGGGAGTTTTGGAGAGATTGAAAGTAAAAGGAAGGAGACCAGTTGGTAGACCTAGGAAAAGGTGGAGAAGGTGTATACAGGAAGACTTGGCAGTGATGGGATTGGATGAGCATCAGGCAGAAGACAGAGCAGAATAGAGGAGACCCATAAAGCGTCCAACCGCTCAGGAAGAGTGAAAACGGACGTTAAACGAAATTATGATGATGATGATGATATCTCATAATAGAAGAAGAAAATAACAGAACTAAGAACATTAAGTGACCTTGGATACGTTCAGTTCACTCCCGACGCAGTAAAGTTACTGTCAGTGGAAATGGAGTTGATCGTTTCCGCACTGACTACTTCTGCGGGGAGGCTGTTCCAGTGGCGGACGACTCTGGTCGAGGAAGGAAGTATGGAGGAGGGAGGGATGGGAGCGAGTTTTTTTTATTATTTTCCTTAATCTTTGTTCTCTCGTTCCATCTCATCCTTCCACATGCTCACTGCCACATATAATTCACTACTCTGTTACTTAACTTAAATTGCTGATCATTTCACTTTACTTTCAGATTAAATAAGTTAACTTCCTCTGCATTGCGCCACGTAGGGCTACAGCAGACGCTTTTAAAATTAAGAACAGCAGACGCTTTTAAAATTAGGAACAGCAGACGCATTTAAAATTAGGAACAGCAGACGCATTTAAAATTAGGAACAGCAGAGGCATTATAAATTAGGAACAGCAGAGGCATTATAAATTAGGAACAGCAGACGCATTATAAATTAGGAACAGCAGAGGCATTATAAATTAGGAACAGCAGAGGCATTATAAATTAGGAACAGCAGAGGCATTTAAAATTAGGAAGAGTAATCACTTAAATTAACTTGAGAAACAAACAAAGATTAACATGATTCTGAGGGGAAGTGGGCACTCGTTTATTATATATATACACATGTCTGTACATCATCAAGACCCCAAGACCCAGGCCAAGCATTCCTAAACGTATACTATAGTCGCAGCGCACGAGTCTGAGGTCTTCGTTATCGTGTTCTGGCAACTTGCCATTACACATGCACACACACATACAGCTACATAATCAGCGACCTTATTTTTTTTTAACAACAGAGGAGTGGCCGAAAGATAGAGAAGAGCTGTGTGGGTGGAGCCCCCCACGTGCGATGCATACTCCATTCGAGGGCGGACAAGGCCTTGTATATGGATAGCAGCGGTGGGGGGCAGAAGAACTGGAGGAGACGATACAGAACGCCCAAACTCGAGGAAGCAGATTTAGTGAGAGAAGAGATGAGAAGTTTCCAGTTAAAATTTTGAGTTGAGGATAGACCGAGGATATTTAGTTCTGAAGAATTATAAGGTGACAGCTGAGTGTAGTTGAAGAATAGGGGATAGGTGTTTGGAAGATTGTGTCGAGTTGAAAGGTGGATAAATTGGGTTTTTGAGGCATTGAAGGACACAAAAACCCAAAGTTTCCTTTTATCCCAATCGGAGATGATAGCAAGGTCTGAGGTTAGGGATTCTGCAGCCTCAGTCTTATAAACTAAAACAGATTTTTACGACAATTTCAATAATATGATTAATACTGACAAATGTGCCCTATGCGCAGACTATCATATAACATCGTAGACGCCATGATACCACGATAATTCACACCTCAGTCTCGGGTGCCGCGACGAAAGCCAAGGCTGTTACACAGAGACGGCCTTGGCACAGCACCACTATAACTCCTCCTCTTCATCTCTCTCCTTTCCCTTCCCTCCTCTTCCTCCTCACTCAGGCTTAGTGATGCGGAAGACGAAGACGAGACCCTCCTTGTCACAGAAATAGTTTGGGACGATGCGCCGCTCCACCTGAAGGAATTATGACCATCATTTCAAATACGTGACCTTCTCCCCCTGGCCAGCTCCTGACCATCTCCTTATACCAGTGTGTCGTGACAGGCGCCCATACAGTGAACAGCCCCGCCAGACAGAAACCTTGATTAGAGTAAATGTTTTATTGTACCAACGTTGCCAGATAGTTGTACTCAGCCTCTTATATATTTACCAACTTCTGACTTCAAATATGTCTCCTGGGGCTCAATAACTAGATTCATTTATATCTATCGTTAAAATAGTTAATTCCTGATGTTTCTTGGCAATAGTTAGGTGTCAAAAAACGGTAAATACTATGCTCTGAGTACGATAATCTGGCAACGGTGCTCCCTACCTTCTTCCACTTCCCGTCCGCCTCCAGCTGGTCCATGTAAGGCTCCAGCTTGTCCTTGTAGGAAGGCACGGTCTGTAGGAACTCATGGCGCATCACGATGATCACGAAGCCTCCTGGAGTGCCGGAGAGGAGGAAATCAGTTAATCATTGGGGCATACGCTAGGGGGCGCGTCGTCTAGCCCACCCTAGGGAGACCGCCTCAAGGTTTACTCCAGGCAAATCTGAAGTCTCTATGTAGGCTCTTTCCCATCCTAAACGGCGCCTAAGTTCGCCTGTTTGAAAAGCCTCTCGTAAAAGTTGCTGGGATTACCATGAACTGTTTTGCGATCCTATAGTAGGAGTAGGTAGGAAGACACCTACCGAACGGGCGTGACCTACTCCCGGTGAGGATATATGGGAAGCGAGGAGGGTGCTGAAGCCCTTCAAAGACCCTTCCCATGTCCTCACTAACCGTTTCCCTTTTGTCTCATCAACACCAGGGAGCAGTTCAGCATGCTCTCTAAAGACAGTTCCTCTCTCTTTCTACACCACACTACATTCACACAACACACACACCTTTTCCCAAAATTCAAAATTCAGAATGGCGAAAAATAACAATGCCTCGGAGTCCCCGCCTGGGGGGGGAACATAAATTCCCCTTCTGGCTGCCGACTTGAGAGGTGTCCTGATAACTCATCGAACCTCTTTCTTATCAACTTCTGCAACATTCGTGGTCTTCGTTCTAATTTTCATTCTGTGGAACATCATCTCTCCTCCTCTAAACCTCACCTTCTCTTCCTTACCGAAACACAGGTTTCTGAGGCTACTGACAGCAACCTCTACTCTGTTCCCTCCTACTATCTCTATCCTAAATTTTAATCCAAAGCTGGATGTTGCGCCTACGTGCGCAACGACATCACTTGCTCTCGTGCCCACGACCTTGACTCTTCTGAATTTTCCACCATCTGGCTAAGACTTCATTGTCATTCTATTACTAAATACATCTGTGCTGTTTATCTCTCACCTAACTCTACTAACTATGTAAAATTCTTTGACTATTTGAATTCTAAAGTGGAGCACATCTTGACTCACTCTCCCTTCACTGAAATCTCCATCATGGGAGATTTGAATGTTCACCACCAGCTTTGGCTCTCATCCTCTTTCACAGACCAGCCTGGTGAACAAGCCTACAACTTTGCTCTCCTCAACGACCTAGAGCAGTTGGTTCAGCACCCTACACGTATTCCCGACCGTTTTGGAGACAGGCCCAACATTCTAGACCTCTCCCTTACCTATAATCCTTTTGTTTACTCTGTCAAACTGTTCTCTCCGTTGGGTTCCTCCGACCATAACCTTATTTCTGTTTCCTGTCCTATCGCTCCTGTACATCCTCTGGACCCACCGAAGAGGCGATGCTTCTGGCATTTTGCTTCAGCTCGGTGGGACGACCTTGTTATAGTAATTGTAGTTATCAATGGATAAAAAAACACGACAGATAGATCATGCCACCTTGTAGGAATGTCAGCTGTCAGTGTTTACCATCTCAGTTTGTATACAAAGCATTTCATCAAGCTTAGAGGTCACCTTGACATACGTGACCAATTGTAACTTCATTATTTTCCACTCTGTAACTCGTCACTCCTTCGAGAGAGCTCGCGCGACACACACCTAGCGTCTCGTCTCTCTCACCCACGCTACGCTGTATCTTAGGTTAAGAATATATTTCTTCTAAGACACGCCCGCAAGTCCCCGCAACCAAGCGTTACACCGTTACAACCTGAGGATGTACTTTTCCGATTTCCCGTGGAATGATTACTGCCTCCAGGAGAGAGACCCCTCTGTGTGTGCCCAGCGCATCTCAGAGGTGATTGTCTCTGGAATGGAGGCATACAATCCACGTTCATTTTTTACTCCTCATACAAAAATCCTTGGTTTAATCGTGGTTGTTCTCGTGCTATTAAAGATAGAGAGGCAGCTCACAAAAAGTTCCAAACCCTTCGAACTCCCGCTAACTATGGCTTTTAAATTTCAGCCCGGAATCGGGCCAAATCTATTCTCTGACTTACCAAAACTGCTTTAATCAATAGAAAATGTCAACACCTTGCTTCTTCTAATTCTTCTCGTGATTTCTGGCATGTAGCCAAAAATGTCTCCTCCAATTTCACTTCTTACTCTTTCCCTCCTTTCCTTAACCCTGACGGCAGCACTGCCGTCTCATCTGTCTCTAAGGCTCAAACTTTCTGTAAGAACTCCACCCTGGACGATTCTGGGCATATTCCTCCTACTCACCCCCCCTCTGACTCTTTTATGCCCGTTATTAAGATTCTTCCAAATGATGTTTTCTATGCCCTCTCTGGCCTCAACTCTCAGAAGGCTTATGGACCTGATGGAGTGCCTCTTATTGTCCTTAAAAACTATGCTTCCGTGCTGACACCCTGCCTGGTCAAACTCTTTCGTCTCTGCCTATCAATATCTACCTATCCTTCCTGCTGGAAGTATGCTTTTGTACAGCCTGTGCTTAAGAAGGGTGACCGTTCCTATCCCTCAAACAACCGCCCTATAGCTTTACTTTTATGTATATCTAAAGGTTTTGAAGCAATCCTTAACCGGAAGATTCAAAAGCACCTTTCCACTTCCAACCTTCTATCTAATCGCTAGTATGGGTTCCGCAATGGGCGTTCTACTGGCGATCTTCTTGCTCTCTTAACTGACTCTTGGTCATCCTCTTTTAGCCATTTCGGTGAAACTTTCTCAGTTGCGCTAGACATATCGAAAGCCTTCGATAGAGTCTGGCACAAGTCTTTGCTTTCTAAACTACCCTCTTTCAGATTCTATCCCTCTCTCTGTTCCTTTATCTCCAGTTTCCTTTCCGGCCGTTGTATCTCTGCGGTGTTAGACGGTCACTGTTCTTCCCCTAAACCTATCAACAGTTGTGTTCCACAGGGCTCTGTCCTATCAGCCACTCTCTTCTTGTTATTCATTAATGATCTTCTTTCAATAACAAACTGTCCTGTCCACTCATACGCCGACGACTCCACTCTGCATTATTCAACTTCTTTCAATAGAAGCCCATCCCAACAGGAAGTACACGACTCCAGACTGGAGGCTGCAAAACGCTTAACCTCACACCTTGCAATCATTTCCGATTGGGGTAGAAGAAACCTTGTGTCCTTCAATGCCTCAAAAACTCAATTTCCCCACCTATCAACTCGACACAATCCGCCAAACACCTATCCGCTATTCTTCAACAACACTCAGCTGTCACCTTCTTCAACACTAAATATCCTCGGTCTATTCTTAACTCAAAATCTCAACTGGAAACCTCATATTTCCACTCTTGTTAAGTCAGCTTCCTCGAGGTTGGGCGTTCTGTATCCAGTTCTTCTCTCCCGCACAGTTGCTGTCCATATACTGGGGCCTTGTCCGCCCTCGTATGGAGTATGCATCTCACGGTGACTGCAAGCAGTACCCACCACCGTTACTACAAGGCGCCTTCTTAAGAGGGTACACACCGAGGTTGCCATATCTACAACCGCTGCCCCCACAACTCTCAAAATAACAAGAGCATCGCAGCCGTCCTACGTCTGGCAGCAGTGTTCCGGCGCCCGCCCTGCCACGCACCTGCCCGACTATATCGTCAGCAGTTTCCAGCAGCCATTACGGGGGTCAGTCTCCATGCCATCAGTCAACCTTCCACGCGCTCCTGCCGCGGCCAAGGTCTTCCACCGCGACTCCAAAGGCTCCAGGTACCCCATGAGCGACGACATCCTTCGTCACCAGCTCTTCGTCAGCTGAATATTCTCGGTATTGTACCTGTTCCAAATATTTTCACAAGTGCAAACTCAGCAAAATTGCATCAGAGGCACGACTCTTTTATTTATATGTATCTAACACTGTTAATCAGTCGTAATTGTGAGAGTAACGATCATTTGCATACGGTATTGATCCTTCTTGTTGTCTGTTAGCGGTAAAACTGTGATTTCCCTACTCTAATTCAAACTTCCTCAGTGTGCCCTTGCTCCGTTTTCTCTTCGCCGTTCGGGAGAAACCCGCAATTTAAGGGCATGCTCACTTATTTCTCCTAACCAAATAACGGCTGCGTTATAGGGTCATTATTTCATATAACCATAACATTATAACATTACATTATAACCTGACATTATAACCTTAACTTTCTATTACGTCTAACGGCCACCTTGCTTACCATCCCTTCTTGTTTTTAGGGGTACGGCGCAAACTTTTAACTCAGACGCGTTACGTTAATATTTACAGCAATTAAAATATGCTCATATATTGTAACTGATTTAAGCCATAATATGAACAAAGACACTCTCGCTAAACTCGGTGACACCTTTAAACAGTTAACGAGTCCCTCAGGTAAGGAGGAAGTGGAACACGGTTCAGGCACCAATGATCTTAATGTTGTAAATTTACGTTCAGGTAGTCAGTATTCCTCAATTCCAAACAGGGACCCTTCACCTCCGGGTTCTTCGATACTTAACCCCACTCAACCGGCCACAATGCCTACCAATCCACCTCCCCGACCACCCGCCACCGATTCGGGTTATTCCAACTCACGCCAGTTTTCGACAGTTCTCCGGCAGCGAGTCAGATTATTCGGCGAGACAGTTCCTAGATCTATGTGAGTCTGCCATCGTAAATTCCTCCATTACGGAAGATCATGATAAAATTGCATTCATTCGGTCCGGGTTACTACCAGGCTCGGGCAATAATTTGCTCAGGCTAAATTTGATGCTGTCCTCAGCGTTTGCTTCGGTGGACATTGAGTAAACTAAACTGAGATTTTTAAAAGGAATTTCATAAAAATCTTCGGAGGCGGGAGTAAACCAAGCTTCGTTAGACAGATCGCACACACGGTTGAGCCCCTCCAAAAAAAAATCCTCAACAAAGCCGATTTGGGACGCCATGACTGAGGCAAATCAGCTTTGATTGCCTATTGCGCCGGTAGGCATCTTCCCGGTGGGGCCTGATGGTCGGCCCAAGGCTTCTTCCAGGTGGGGCCTGATGGTCGGCCCAGCCCGTTCTGGCGCAGGCGAGTGTTTATAGTGGCGCCATCTTGCATTGGCTCATGCTGCCCCCCGGAACTCATTCTTGATTCGGTTGGACGGCTTCCTCTAGAGTCCGGGTTGATGGGTGGTCTTCAGGACAGCATGTGGGTAGTTTTAAGCCACTCGGCGGTGACTGAAAAATCCGAGTGGTAGCGTGGGGATTCGAACCCGCGTCGTCCATCACGCGGTGAATGTGGGCCCAGTACGCTACCACCTACGCCACCGCCTACCCCTGGCGGTTGATTGTGTCAAAAGTCTAGAAGACGCGCAATGGCTCTCAGGGGGCAGTATGCAAAAACACCAGGTGAAGACAGTCTTCGAGTTGCTTTTTTACTTATTTCATATTTCAGAGAAGAACCGCCGTTCTGCCCTTCCCTTGACCTTCAAACCGGACGGGAAGTTGGTTGACTTCGTCTCAGAGTTAGAAGTCAAGGTTCAAGAACACACTCACCATCAACCCCTCGCAACTGCCGCAGCATTGCAGGCACAAAGTAAGGCATCTCTCACCTGAAGTTTTTACAATCAATCAGGACATTTCGAGAATTCTTGCTTCGCGAAACGTAGGAACTCAACACACTCAAGACAGGGATCTGATAGGAGATCAGGTTACAGGGGTGGCCATCACTCATCACACAGGAACCCTAGGCCAAACCATCAGCGGAAGGCTGTCTTTTGCCATGTCCACGGGAATAGTTTTCATGATTCAGACATTTGTTATGCAATACAAAAGGCCAAGGAGGAACAGAAGAACAAGTCCTCGGCGGACAGTAAACCACACTACTCCTCTTCTCAGAATAAAAAGTCTTGACTTTGTGACAGCCCCAAGGCGTACATCCAAGTATCCCATAAGGACGATACTAATTGGGAGCAACTTGACTCAGTCACTGCCGCCTTGGGACGGACAAGCATAATTGCCCTCCCTTGCAAGGTGGGCTATTCTTCAAGAACACTCAGCTGTCACCTTCTTCAACACTAAATATCCTCGGTCTATTCTTAACTCAAAATCTCAACAGGAAACTTCATATTTCCACTCTCGCTAAATCAGCTTCCTCGAGGTTGGGCGTTCTGTATCGTCTCATCCAGTTCTTCTCTCCCGCACAGTTGCTATCCATATACAGGGGCCTTGTCCGCCCTCGTATGGAGTATGCATCTTACGTGTGGGGGGGAGGGTGCTCCACTCACACAGCTCTTCTGGACAGCGTGAAGTCTAAGGCTCTTCGTCTCATCAGCTCTCCTCTTCCAACTGATAGTTTTCTACCTCTTAAATTCCGTCGCGATGTTGCCTCTCTTTTTATCTTCTATCGCTATTTTCACACTGACTGCTCTTCTGAACTTGCTAACTGAATGCCTCCTCCCCTCCCGCGACCCTGCTGCACACGACTTTCGACTCTTGTTCATCCCTATACTGTCCAAACCCCTTGTGCAAGATTTAACCAGCATCTTCACTCTTTCATCCCTCACGCTGGTAAACTCTGGAACAATCTTCCTTCATCTGTATTTCCTCCTACTTACGACTTGAACTCTTTCAAGAGGAGGGTATCAGGACACCTCTCCTCCCGAAGTTGACCTCTCTTTCGGCCACCTCTTTTGATTTTCTTTTTCTCAGGAGCAACGAGTAGCGGGCTTTTTTTTTATTATTGTTTTTTTTTTTGTGCCATTGAGCTGTCTCCTTTTTTGTAAAAACACTTTCACACTCACACTCACTCACGCACGCACGCACGCAGGCACGCAGGCTCACTTACTCACCGTTCTTTGCGACGCGCACAACGTCGTCGAGGCCACTGTGTGAGATGTGACCTTCACCCATACCGCCCGAGGTAACCACCAGGTCGTATGTGTCTGAGAGAGAGAGAGAGAGAGAGAGAGAGAGAGAGAGAGAGAGAGAGAGAGAGAGAGAGAGAGAGAGAGAGATGTAAAAGAAAAATACGTATATTAATCTTTACATATGAAACAACAACAATAACAATAATTCCACTCACACAACTCTCCTGGACAGAGTGGAGTCTAAGGCTCTTCGTCTCATCAGTTCTCCTCCTCTTACTGACAACCTTCTACCTCTTAATTAAATTCCGCCGCTATGTTGCCTCTTTTTCTATCTTTTATCGATATCTTCATGATGACTGCTTTTCTGAACTTGCTAACTGCATGCCTCCCTCCCTCCCGCGGTCCCGCTGCACACGACTTTCTACTCATGCTCATATCTATACTATCCAAAACCCTTATGCAAGAGGTAAACTCTGGAACAACCTTCCTTCGTTTGTATTTCCTCCTGTCTATGACTTGACATATTTCAAGAAGAGTGTATCAAGACACCTCTCCACTCGAAATTGACCTCTATTTTGGCTACTCTTTACTTTTATCTTTTATGGGAGCGGCGAGTAGCAGGCTTTTTTTTGTACCCTTTTTGTTGCCCTTGAGCCGTGTCCTTTGATGTAAAAAAAAAAAACTAATAATACCTTTGGGCACGGTGGAGTGTCCGCTGCCGATAAACTCCAGGAAGTCGTTGGTATAGATGCCAGTCTCCCGCTGCTTCATCATGCCCTCCGACGGGTCCACAGCGTCTATATGCCTGTGGGAGTGGCTGTAGTAGTTGTAGTAGTAGCAGTAGTAGAAGTTATAGCAGTAGTAGTAGTTGTTGGGAATCAGTAAATTTACCCTACCCAACAGTTAGGTCACTCGCAAAGTGAATAACACACCCGTCAGACAATCCCAAACAAACAAGTGCTTACCAGCTTTTAGGTGGTGAAGGTATCCAAGAAGCAACTCCAGACAGCCGAACAAATAATAATCCTACCGGATCCGTGTAGTAAAATCTATCTGTCTCAAATAACTGCTGGGGGCACTTAGCTGAGAAGCGGGTTTCAAAAGATATTGTTGTCTCTGAAGTCTCGTTGCCGGGTGTAGTATCCCTCAGTCAGGTGATAGAAGGTACACTGCGTCCGAGTTAATGGGTGGGCTGCAGTGCCTTGGTCTTTACTTTGTGAAGGCCGGTGGTGGAGTGAGAGAAAACCAACCACGTGGGTCTGAAGCGATATTTTTTATTTCTCTCGCCAGATGGCGTGGCTTTCCTCTCTGTTTCCAACGGTTAAATTATCCTTGCTCTTTAATTTTAATTCAGCAAGAACAATTAGTTATTATTTCATGAAAGGAAACACTTCACTATTGTTATTCCTTTCATGGTAAATGTGGTTAGTCTTCAGGCAGTGAATAAGCTAATTCTGTCTCGGTTTGGGAGCCGATGACCGAAGTATTCAAGTACCATCGAAGGCTTATTTGAGCTAAGACGATACTCATAGTTGGCTTGAACTCTCGGCCCGAGACTAGTTCCATAAGAGAAATAGTTAATTTGTCTAGTCCCCCGGTTAACTGGCCTAATTCCTAACATAGTATAGCCTATCGATTTTAACTTGAGCCCTTGGGCGCGACACAAGGATTCCCCACGAGTCCGCGCTGGTGCTACATCACTCCATTACTCTCCTCATAGAGGGTGGCTATCTCTCTCTCTCTCTCTCTCTCTCTCTCTCTCTCTCTCTCTCTCTCTCTCTCTCTGCATGGCAGCGCAGGGCGCAAGA
Source organism: Eriocheir sinensis (assembly GCF_024679095.1). Taxonomy (NCBI): domain Eukaryota; kingdom Metazoa; phylum Arthropoda; class Malacostraca; order Decapoda; family Varunidae; genus Eriocheir; species Eriocheir sinensis. The sequence continues at coordinate 12,883,795 of NC_066531.1, read as the reverse complement.
GTGAGATCTACTTCATTTGTCCATTGTGGCGTAACGTTGAATGGTGCGGCCTGGCGCCTGTTGCCAAGGTCCGTCAGGCGGCAAAGTTGCATGAGCCACGTTGCCAAGTGATATGGAAGGTTTACTGAGTCGTTGTCTTTCCCTCTAATCCCAGGTCGAGTGCCCCAGTCTGCGGGATCTGCGAGAGCAGTACCTCTCCCGGTGTCGTGATGTACATGGGAATTTTTCCCTTTCCCTAATGCTGGGTGAAAAGGCGTTCACCCCTGGACATGACGTCATGGGGTATCTGCAGGAGATGGGCATCCTCCGTCTCTTGTAGGGTCTCTTTATAGAAAGTTCTTTGTATTCCATTAATGCATTTTTAATAAACATTTTATTATATTTTAAACTAGTGCTATATCTGAATGGACCATTTCAAAACTATTTTCTTAATAACTTTTATCACCCTTAGATTATTTTAATTATTTGCCTTCCATTTTATTACTCCGGTGCCATATGACCAAGATGTTGCGGCGCCATGAAAGAAACTCTATATCAATCAATCAATCAATCCCTCTAATCCCAAGCCATTCATAACACCACGCAGTCGTATTATGAATGTATCATAGACTTCACAATCTCGTGTAGTCTATGAATGTATGTAAATTCCATAAATAGATAACGTACAGACTAACAGTGAGACAAAATGTCATGCGCAGGTCATCGCTAGATCTGTAAACAATGGGGGTCTCCCCGGGCCAAGTCACACGGCTCAATTTTAAGTTGATGGACTATAGTAATGCCGCTCCTGCCCGCTCCCAGTTCCCACCCAGCGGCCCTGCCTCTACACAAGCAGCTGTAATTTCCAACACATGATCTTCATCTCTTGGCGTTAGACTCGTGTTGAGGCTGAGGCACTGGCAGGCAGTAGGGAGTGGACTGGAGGATATTTAAGTATGGTGACCGGACATCCCCCTGTCTGCGGCCCTTCGGCACCCACCTGAAGCCTTCCCGGTGGAGTTCGCGGCCCACGCAGCCCGTCCCAGCGGCCACGTCCAGCACCCTGGCCTTAGCTCGCCGCTCCGGGACTACCCAACGCAGCGCCTCCTCCAGCGTGATGGCGGGGCCACGGTACCCGCCTTTCCAGATCATCTAAGGGGACGGGGAAGCGGGTGATTAGAGGTGGGTACCCCAGGGGCCGCATCACTTCACTCCCGGACCTCACGGAGTAGTCGCCGGTTTAACGCAAAATCATTCCAGCGATACCCCATGATTCTGCGTAGGCACTTGGTACCGAAGGCATTTCTCTCTCTCTCTCTCTCTCTCTCTCTCTCTCTCTCTCTCTCTCTCTCTCTCTCTCTCTCTCTCCTCGTAGTTCTCGGACCACTCGTTGTAGCCGACCACCATCTCCTCCGGCGTGACCCCCGGCCTGTGGACTTTCGCGATCACCCTCATTGCCATGTCGCCCCGACTGCCGCCCTCAGACATTATCCTGCAGCAGGGAAGAGACGGGAGAATCACAGGCAGGGCATGACTACAGTACAGTACAATTCCTTTATACATCCTTTATATATTTACGAAGGTAGGTACAGTTTTCTAGCCCCGCGCCGCACTCCTCGCTGATTTGCCGGCTGGCTCTCAAGCTCCGCCCACCTCCATGGCAAGTGTGGCCCGCCTCTCTCTCTCTCGCTCTCTCTCTCTCTCTCTCTCTCTCTCTCTCTCTCTGGAATGGAATAGACTAAGCAATCACATAGTTAGTGCAGCGACGGTAGCTTGGTTTGAGTAGACTGGATAGCTACATGGACGAGGATGACAGGTGATAGTGAGGTGTGGGTGCAGTAAGGCTCTCCGGCTTATAGCTCGGCCAGGTTAAGTTGCTCTCTCTCTCTCTCTCTCTCTCTCTCTCTCTCTCTCTCTGTGTGTGTGTGTGTGTGTGTGTGTGAGAGAGAGAGAGAGAGAGAGAGAGAGAGAGAGAGAGAGAGAGAGAGAGACTCGTGATCAGGGTTATGAATGAACTACACACACACACACACACACACACACACACACACACACACACACACACACTATCCCAGGCTTCACGGTCTGACAGGGCGGCAGTTTGAGCCCGCTCAGGCCGGATTCTTTCCGTTGACTAGGAGTGGTTACTATCCCCCCTTGAGCAAAGGGGATGGGGTGTGTGGTGTGTGAGGTTTTGGCAGTACCCATAGATCGACGATAAAGAGCACTTGCTCATGTCGGGAGGGTACCTGCTGCTGGCGATTACGAGACCAATGCGTGATTAGGTCGTGGTGAATTACACACACACACACACACACACACACACACACACACACACACACACACACACTTTATACGTGGCAATTCCTGCCCGGAAATACACCCGCGACGATCTAGCGGCTAGACCGGCTGGGTGCTCTCGGGAGAAAGTACCTTCACACGTGGGAGGAGCCGCCGGGAGCATCAAGACGTAAACTGCTAGTAAATGCAAGGGCATGAATTCACCCCAGATACCCCAAAAGGCTACTACCATATCTTAAAACCACAATGAGTTTGGTCCATCAGCCTAATATTGTAGAAATACTTTAAGTAAACGAGTTTTATCATAAGTAGTATTGATTGATTGATTGATTGTTTATTGTTGCATTTAACAACAAAGGAAAAGGGAGGAACATGCCATCCCAACCCCCAGGCATTACATTGTGTGATTATATAATACACGAAAATAACCGTTCCTTATACCTCCTTCGATATCTCGCAAAGAGATAAACATTTCCCGCAATGTTGCTGCCACTCTCTCAAAAGTTGTTTTGCGCAGACTCTGCTTCTTGTAGAGCTTATCTTGTGGGTCCCACAAGTGTCGATGCTGTCTCACTTCCTCTTACAATGCCACCTCGGCCTCCCGGCTCCATATCTTGTTATCTGCATCTGTCATTTCTTGTTTTATTGGCGCCGACATGTTGTTAAACTGGCCGCCAGTCGGCAATACAAGACGGACACGCTCAGCTGCAGAGAACTTGCCGCGAGAAGAGCTCCCAGACCCAGACCCAGACCAAAAATGCTGCCGCGCCTGTATTGCCAGCCGCGAATTCCCAAGTGTAAAGCCGCCTTTAGAGGTGAGGTTCGTGATTTAAATAAGAGATCGCAAGAAGAGAAGAAAGAGTTTTTTTGGAGAGTAATGGATATGAAAGTGAGAAAGTAGTTCATAGGGTCCAGAGGAAGAAGAGAACAACACTAACAGGAAAGGAGAAAGGGTGGAAAGTGACATATACGAATATTAATGGAATAGTTTCATCGTAGATATAATTAACGACTATTTGAGAGACAAAGAACCTGATATTGTGGGGCTGACGGAAACTAAGTTGTGACTCAATTGAGGTGGTGGGGATTGGAGAAGGTGCAAACAACATATGGAGGAGAGACAGAAAGATAAAACAGGGAGGAGGTGTGATGTTAATGGTTAAAAAAGGCATTAGGGTGGAGGAGGTAATTGAGGGTGAAGACTTGACAGAGGTGTTGAAAGTGAAAATTGTGGGTGCTGAAGGAAGAAGGAGGCATTATGTAGTAGGGTATGTGCCCCCATGAACAAGCGTATGGGGTTGCGGGAATATAAACAAATGATACAAGAGACGGTGAGTTGCAAGGATGAAATGTTGAGGGCGTGTGAGAGAATACTTATAATGGGTGATTTCAACTGCATGGAGGTGGAATGGGAGGATTGGGAGACGCAGGGAGCAGACGAGTCGTGGGGAGGAAGACTCCTGCAACTGGCAGTGGAACATGTGCTGACTCAGTGGATCAAGGAACATACCAGATTCGGGAAAGAAGGCGAGGCATCAAGACTAGACCTGGTATATATTTATTAAGGCGCCGGAAGTAATAGAAAATCTTAACGTAGATTGTCCAATACCGAAGAGTGACCATGAGGTTGTGGAATTTGATGTATCAGAAAAGAAAACGATTGACCGAAAAGAAAATCACAAAATTGGGAGAAGCAACTACTGTGACTTTGTTAGCATGATAACCTTTTTTGAAAATGCAAATTGGAGTGGGCTGTTCAAAGCCAAGAGTACACAGGATAAGTGGGAGGCGTTTTTAAAGCTATACAAGGAAACCGAAAATAGATATGTCACCAAGGTAACCAAAAAGGATGTTGGTAAAAAGGAGTGGTTTAACAAGAGATCCGAGATAATTAGAAAGAGAAAAGAGGAAGCTTGGAAGGGATGGAGGAGACGAAGAAGAATTAACTCGTGGAACGATTTCAAACAAGCAAGGAATGAATATACAAAGATTAGAAGAGAAGAAAAAAGGAAATATGAAAAAGATATAATCGACAAGTGAAAAGACCTACCCAAACTATTTTATAAACGTGTGAACAGCAAATTAAAGAATAGAGAAAAAATCGATAAACTGAAAATGGACGAAACCACATATGAGGACCCAGCAAAGATGGCAGAGGTGATGAATAACAGCTTCCATAGAATTTTACAAAAGAAGAATTTGTACAACCCCCGGGCCAAGAAAAAGGAAGCGTTATGCAAGATATTCAGTTAACGGTGCAGGAGGTCAAAGAAAGTTTGAACAAATTGGATGTAAGAAAGGCGACGGGGCCGTATGGAGTATCAGGGTGGATCTTGAAAGAATGTAGTGATCAACTTGCAGAGAAACTGCACTCCATAATGAGTGCCTCTCTGAGTGAAGAAAAGGTACCACAAGACTGGAAGAGAGCAAACATAGTACGGTACCGATTTTTAAGGGAGGCAAGAGAGCGGACCCATTAAATTACAGACCGGTATCACTCACTAGTGTGGTTGCGAAGGTATGTGAGAGACTGGTTAAAAACAGGTGGCCGGATTTCTTAGAAAGTGAGAAAATTATATCGGATTTCCATCGAGAGAGAGAGAGAGAGAGAGAGAGAGAGAGAGAGAGAGAGAGAGAGAGAGAGAGAGAGAGAGTGCACACGTTCACACGTGAATGCTGATGAAGGAGCGGAACATCAAAGTCTCGACTCTAGATAATACGCCTCGTCTTCTCTCTGGTGTTATTATTTTGTAGTGATATCTTGGTTTAACATGTGTTACATACACATGCTACATTTATTTTCACCTCTTAATTATGGATAAAGCCTCCCTTACACTTCCTGAATAGCAGTGAACCTCTCCGCCACTCACAGCCGAACACGACGAACATCGTTTATTCACAACAACACTTGAGTAGCACTACTGCGACGTTGCCGGTTGGAGGGAAGGCTTACCACAGTGGGTACAGGAACTCATTTCCGCAAATGTACCAGGAACATCAACAGCTCTCTCCTCCTGAATTTTGCAAAATCCAGAAAGTTGATAATTGCGGGTTCCTGGTACCAGAGACCAGAGCTGCACCGCTGGACTTGATATAGCGATGCCGGAGGTGTAGCTAAGGAGATCGACCACATTCTCGTAAATACTCGTTGGAGGATCCTTCAGAACTGCAGGGTTTACCGGAGTGCTGCGTTCTTTGCAACTGACCATAGGCTTGTTGTTGCAACACTCAAGCTTCATGTTAGGTCAAAAAGAATCTCGAGATGCAACACTACTGTGTTCCATCTCGAGAGGCTGAAGGACCTGGCATGTGCTCAGGAGTATGCAGTGACGGTCTCAAATCGGTTCGATGTGCTCAGCACCGTGGAAGACCCTGTAGAACTGTGGAATACCTTCAAACGTAAGACTCTGCAAGATGCCGAGGAGTGCACTGGAGAGCGCCCGAGATCTAGGAGTGCCTTTGCCTCGGTGGAGACGTTGGATAATATTGAGGAGAGTCGCGCTGCCAGACTTGCTGGGAAGCGGGACCAATACAGGGCTCTGTCGCGTAGGACTAGAGCTCTCCTGAGGAGAGACAAGGAGAGGTATGTCAGGAGTCTCGCTGAGGAAGTCGAGGGGCATTTAAATGCGAATAACCCCCGACCTGCTTATCGAGCCGTGAAGATGCTCCGCTCCAAGTCTCCCTCTTATTAGGTGAGCACTATCCGAACAGCTGACGGCTGCCTCGTGTCTTACGTGAATGGGCAGAGGGCACGTTGGGCTGAGAACTTTGAGCAGCTGTACATGGTGGACTCTCCACGTCGGCAGCTTCCAGTTGCTGGGTTACAAGTGGTGGATGCTGACCCACCCATTGACGAAAGTTCATCCTCTCTGGTTGAGGTCAAAGAGGCTGTGGTTAAGTTGAGGGGTGGGAAGGCACTTGGCATGCTGTCCGGATCTTCAATCAACCTTAACTTCAGCAACTTCGGTCAAGAGGAGCACCGGGAGGCATCATGGGCCAAGCAAGTCATACATCACGCCAGCCACCATAAATAAAATTAGCTTGCGCCACTAACAGGCTGGGGCCGTCTATAACGCCCCTCAAAAAACCCTACCGGCGCTACAGACAGCACAAAAAAGTGTAGCAAATCTGAGGTATTCCAGTGGAAAACAAGTTCGCGGTCCTCACCTGTGTTTCTGGAGTGACGGGAGGAAATGTTGTGGGCAGCCCGGCGTGGCGATAAATCTCATCAATGTATTTTAGTCTATCCGATCCTGATCTGCGCATGCGCAGAACCCAATGTTTACTATCACAGAGTGTTGATATTAGTTTGTCCAGGCAAGATGGCGGCAATACAGCATGCTAGTTTTTATGAGAGAATGGCCAAATTCCAGGATGACATTCAAGGGTTATCACATATATCACATTTACCGACATACAAGGGGTATAGGTTATCACATTTATTACATTTACCGACATACAAGGGGTATAGGTTATTACATTTATTACATTTACCGACATACAAGGGGTATAGGTTATCACATTTACCGACGTACAGGGGGTGCAGGTTATCTCACCAATCACATTTACCGACGTACAAGGGGTGCAGGTTATCTCACTTATCACATTTACCGACACAGGGGAAGGTGGGGCAAAACGGCACCCTTAAGGTTTCACTCCAGATTTTGCATCAATTTT